>NC_090647.1:531549934-531849934 GCF_040937935.1 Hyperolius riggenbachi
GTTCGTTAACCGGGGACTACCTGAATACGCCCAGGGAGGTTGAAATAAATTTGTACACATACATATAAAGATGCCTACAAATGCCACAAACTACCGACTGATGTATTGCCATGTGTGATAAATGTCAGAATGTAAATCAGGGAGAGGAAAGATGTTAGTGTGGGCAATCACTGACTAAATAAACTATAAATTAATATTATAAAAAAGAATAAAAGCTTTTTTATTCATTACATTATCTTCACTACAGTTCCTCTTTAAATATGTGCAAACTTTTTATTTCTTTATTTGATATATACATTGGAAGAGCCTATTAGTGCATAACCCTGCTGCTTCCCACAAATTAACATAAAGTCAGTTATGTAAGGGGATTTGGGCTTTTATAAATATTCATTCCTCAAATCAGATGAAAGAAGCAATACACTCTAAGGAGAAGCTATACTAAAGAAAAAGAGTATGGAAGGCATGCTGTGCTTTTCTCAAATGCTCAACCATCAGATAGGGAATTTTGTAGAAAAAAAAAGCTCAAAGTGCACCATCTACTTCACTGGCTTCAAACTTTATAAACAGTATAAAGAATAGTAAAAATGAAAACAAAATAACACATTTTTATTTATGACCCTTTCAAACTGTTGCGATATGATTATTCTTCAATCGCACTGCAACTAGGGATGGTCGCTGGATTCTGCGGAATTAAAAATTCCGTGATTTCGGCCGGAATTTTATGATTCCGTTCCGTTGTGACTATGGCGGAATTTCTGTGGAAAAATATGAAATTCCGCGTAATTTTACAGAATGCAAATTTTTTACCCACCGAACTGATTTCGGCCTAATAAGAAGAATTTCTGCTCGACAGACTTCTTTTCTCTCTCCTTGTCTTCCAGGGAATTGTTGGAATTCAAAAGCCAGCTTACATACCTTGGCCGGGAATTGAACCCAGGTCTGAGTGCTTGGTAGGCAGCTCTCTTCACCACTACACCACCACCAACACTACATGCTGAAGCCAGCCTAGCATGTACCATTATGATATATTCAAGAGAAAAATGAGGTTGCTTAGGGAATTGTAGGATTTCAAAAGCCAACTCACATACATTGGCCAGGAATCGAACCCAGGCCTACCACTCTGTAGGCTGCTATTATAACCATTATACCACCAACACAACACACTACAATGCTACATGCTGAAGCCAGCCTAGCGTGTACCATTGTGATATACCCAAGAGAAAAATGAGCTTGCTTAGGGAATTGTAGGATTTCAAAAGCCAGCTTACATACATTGGCCGGGAATCGAACCCAGGTCTAGTGCTCAGTAGGCTGCTATCCTGACCATTATACCACCAACACAACATGCTGACACTTCTTGGAGCAGACTTACTTCCTCCTTCCAAAAGACACACATACATCCCCATAAAATCATTCAACAGCAACTGCGTGCACAGTCTTTGTGGTACACAGTCTCTGTGGCACAATTGGTTTGTGCGTTTGTCTGTTAACTGCGAGTGATTCTTCAAGTTCCCAGCCACAATATCACCCCCTATACTGCTATTGCGGCAAGGAAGGCCGCAATAGCAGCATAGGGGGCAATATTGTGGCTGGGAATGCGAAGAATCACTTGCGTTCCCAGCCTGTCGGGTCCTGACGGCGAAACCGGAAGTAGCCGCCGGCAGGGGTGGGTGGATCGGAGAGACACGGCGAGGGCACCGATCAGCTGCAGGGGGCTGAGGGAAGCCCCAGGTGAGTAAAACTCTTTTTTTAATTTTTATTTTTACACGTAAGGTTCACTTTAAGGACCAGGCACTTTTGCATGGAAAGGGGGGGGGGGCATTTTGGGGGTCAGGCAGCCGGATCCTGCTAGGGCTTGCTGGGTCAGATGTCCCCCCTGGAGCCAGATATCCCCCCTTTCACCAGCAGCCTTCACTCACCTTCCAGGCTCCAGTGATGAGCCGCTGTGGACACCTTTGCTCTCGCCGACATCCCCGCTTGTTCTGACGCTAAGTCCCGGGTTGCAGCTTGATGACGTCATCAAGCCATGACCCGGGACTTACATCACAGCGAGCAGAGATGCCGGCCAAAGCGGTGGGGAGTGCCGATCGGCAGGGGAACGGCAGGGAGGTGAGTGAATCCTCTTCTCTCTCTCCCCCCCCCCCCCCCCAATGCCGCAGCTCTGTAAAAGTGATCACTATGATCCGACGGCGATCATAGTGATCACATGATCAGAAGCCATACGTGATGGCTCCTGATCACTGAGGGGAGATGTAAGCTGTCATATGACAGCTCAATCACCCCTCTCGGGTGCGCACGATCGCGTCAGGGATCGGTAACGGCGGGTGGCGTAGATCCTATGCCGCATCAGGCTAAAACAGCCACAAGCGCGGTGTAGAATCTAATGCAGGCAGTCCCCAAAAGGTTAAAGAGGAACTGTAGTGAAAATAACATAATGCTTATTGTTTACATTATTCATGTAAAGATTATTTAGTCAGTGTTTGCCCATTGAAAAATCTTTCCTCTCAGATTTACATTCTGAAATGTCCCTGGTAGTGACAACTTTAGATCTCCCAGATGATCTGTGCGAAATGTTAGATACTGAAGGTGGTGGCCACACATCATACAATTAAAAGATCAAATTTTTCACCAATTCGATAATTTTGATCGTTTATCCCCCAAAAATCGAGAGCTTTCCTTTCTTTCCGATCAAAAAATCCCATCAATTATTTGATGTACAATTCCAATCATTTTTTTTCCTGAGCTTTCAATTATTTTATTCATGATAGATAAAATTGAACATAGGTGTGTGGTACAGATTTTTGAATTGTTACAATCAGTCAGACAAATTGTTTGTTATTCTTGAATTGAACATATATTTGAAAATGGTGTGTGGCCACCTTGAGCGTTGTATGCAAAGTGGGAGATACTGCTTGCTTGGCAGTTGGAAAATGCTATTATTCCCCACAATGCAACAAGCTTCACTGACAGCAACCCGTCAGGACCATGGTCATGACATCACACTGTGGGAGGGGTTTCACCACAATATCAGCCATACAGACCCCCCTGATGATCTATACGAGAAAAGGTAAACATTTCTCATAGTAAATGGGTTATCAGCTACTGATTGAGATGAAGTTCGAACCTTGGTTAAACTTCCTCTTTAACTTCAAGCTTTGTGTTATAATCCGTAGCTTGCACAGTACAGCACTCTGCTGCCTTATTCCGGCATCCAAAGCCATTACAGTCCTGCGCTGAGCCTGGAATGGAAATCTGGAAAAATACACAAGCAAATGCTGATTTTGTAAAAATTCTTTATTTACGTTGGCCTTGGACCAAATTCCATTTTAAGACTGGTGCTGATCCAAATAAATTTTCATTAAACTATCTTAATCTGTTCATGCTGTCCCTTTGTTCCCTGATTAGAGCACAAACTATTGTACTTTCTTCTTGCCATTTGTCCTTTATACGTTGGTGAATTTTATTTAGGTTAAAAGCATAGGCTGGACATAAGTTATCCCATCTGTCTGCATGATCATGCTGACAACCTGCCTAAGGGACATTTTAACCTCTTCACCACTGAGGGGTTTTCCCCCTTATGGACTAGAGCAATTTTCACCTTTCAGCGCACCTCCCTTTTATTCACCAATAACTTAATCACTACTTATCACAACACAATGATCTATATCTTGTTTTTTTTTCACCACCAATAAGGCTTTCTTTGGGTGGTACATTATGCTAAGAATTATTTTATTCTAAAGGCATTTTAATGGGAATAATAAGAAAAAAAAATGAAAAAAAAATTCTAGTTAAAATTCTAGTTTCTAATACAGGCTACCATAATTAAAACTCACATATTTTATTTGCTCATTTGTCCCGGTTATTACACCATTTAAATTATGTCCCTATTACGATGTATGGTGCCAATATTTTATTTGGAAATAAAGGTGCATTTTTTCAGATTTGCGTCCATCACTATTTACAAGCCCATAGTTTATAAAATAACAGCAATATACCCTCTTGACATTATATTTAAAAAGTTCAGTCCCTAAGGTAACTATTTATGTGTTGTTTTTTTTCATTGTCAATTTTTTTAAAGTTTTATTTGGGTATTTATGGGAGGGTGTGGAAGGTTAGGAGTTAATTTTAAATGATGTGTAGGTCTTTTTATTGAAATAAATGTATGTAGGTGTAATTTTACTATTTGGCCACAAGATGTCCTCACACATTTTCTTCCTACCACGCACTAATAGTACGCGAACAGGAAGTAATGTGTGCATGTGTAACTCTGTTTGTTACAATGGCATCTCATTGATGTCGGCGATCATTGACATGGGGACTTAGATCAATAAATGAGAACTGCATTACCATTAATTGATCTAAGTTCACATTGATTGATTTACCGATTAGCGTCGAGAACGTGTGCAGGAGTGAGTCCCAGCGGGAGGCTATATCTACGCCCCTTACCATTCATTGATCTAAGTCCCCATTGATCTAAGTCCCCATTCATTGATCTCAGGATCAGTGTCAGGAACGCGGAGCGAGCGACAGTGGGAGGTGTATATCTATGCCACGCCCCCTGGGACAGGAACTGTCTCCCCAGGGGCGTAGATATACTGCTGCAAACGTGGCTAGTGGTTAATCACTGCAAAAAAAATTGGAAAATCGCAGGTATGAAAATTAAAGAAAAAAAATTACCTTGCAAGCTAAAAACAATTTTCCAAATGATCACGATTGTCGTGCAAAACCTGTTTCTATATAAATGGAGGGTGTTCATTCACATTGAGCAGCAGAAGCTGGCAGACATTGTAAACTACTTTTTCTGATCGTGTTTCAGTGGGTATTATGTACCGTGTTTGGACAGTTATAACTCGTAGCTATCATTTATTGATGCCGCCATAAATTATTCGCTCCGAAATGAGGCATAGTCACGTAAAGTCTGAATTTTAGAATATGAAAGCCTGGAAGGCTGGGAGCGAATGTCTTCTATCCAGTTTAAATAGAAATTACATTGAGAAATAAAAAAAAACAATACAAATAAAAAATGAAACTCTTTTTAGCGTTCTTCTTGCAGCCATTGTTCTAATTTCTGTGGTTGAGAGAGCTTTACGCTTATTGAGTTGATTACATTACATTTTTGCTTCAACCAAATACAAATTGTACTTTTGAAATAATTTAGTAATATAGGCTACTCTCGTTGAGAATCGGATTGGTCTGTAATAAAGCCACATTTTTATTTTGTGCCCCTTTGTAACTGTTATGGCTGTATGTAACTGTATGTAACTGTTTTCTTCTCAACCTGCTGTTTGATATTTGACTACTATATGAACAAGCAATTATTGTAGCACTGCTAACATTAAGGCCTCTTTCACAGTGCAACGTTAAAGTCGCACGTTAGAAAATGTTCCAACGCAGACTAACGCACAGCAATACAAAGTCTGTGCGACATTCACAGCGCACACGTTGCGTTGTGTGTAGAATAGCAATATTTAGAAAGTGCTGCATGCTGTTCGTTTAGCAATACATTTGCTGTGTTATGTGTGTTGCACATGCTCAGTAACGTTTTTTTTTTCAATGTAACGCATGCGCCGTTTTTGTTCCATCAGTATGCGACGAAAACGGCGCACCAAGAGACACATAACGCAGTGCAAAATAACGTCCAATTTCATAACCTATATGCGCTGCGTTGGGGGCACGTTGTGCGACTTTAACGTCGCATCAAACGCACCGTCCCACTATGAAAGAGGCCTAATACTAAAATTAATTAAATGTACAAATCGTAATTATGTAAAGGCGAAATTGCGAAAATTTACGCAAAAAAAACGCTCCAAAAAACGCTAGTCATGACTAGAAAATCACTCTAAACATGCCTAGAATCGCTCTGAAAAACTACTTCCAAAACCGCTTGCTTTTGCGCATCTGCTAGCAGTTTTTGGTGTGCACTGGCCCTAACACAGTACATTCCTAAGCTATAGCTAAATAACCACATTGTTTGAAAAATTGCAAATACTTTGTGGCTTTCATTATTGATTGTACTCACATTCATATACAGACCCAGAGATATTGGATGTGTGACTGCACTGGACTTGCCAATGATGACGTACCCACCAGTGATATGCTTTGCAGCTGTCATGAGTGGCTTCAGCAAGACCAAATGTTCAGCAACATGGCCTGTACATCTGCACCGAGCCCTGCCTGCACAGTCACTTCCATGTGCTTGTTGTGTGCAATGCCTGACTCATGATTCTCATAAAATAACAAACAGAGCCAATGACAGAAATCCCCCTGCTTTCACCACCTCCAGAGCTGTGCAAACCAGACGTTCATAAAAACATGATCGCTAACAAAAAAACAAACTGCCTTTAAAAGAAACTGCAGCCATAAAAATCTATTCTTTTAGAATGTTTTCCGTTGAATTCTTAGATGTTCACATTACGCCGGATTAATCCGTAACACCTGGCAAATTATTATTATATGATTATTTTTAAATTTGGGTCTATTCGCGTGGCGCTGCCCTGCCGCGCACCCATTCCTCCAGACGCTTAAATCGCATATATCGAACCATATGGATGCATTAAAAAAAATTGGATTTAGAGCGATAGAATGTGGTTTGAATATAGCGAACAAATGCAACACTAATTTGTTTCTAATATTCTCGAAAAACCTCCCTCCTTACTGTAAATATGCTCCAGATGTCTTTCTCTACTTCCGAAAATGTATTTTTAGTAGGGAAAAAAAATCAGACAAATGTTCCAAGCGGTTAGGGGAAGCTGGCAAAAAATGATACCTTATTTTTACTGGTGTAGATCAAATACAGCAGCATCCGCAAAAAGGCAGCGCAGCAAACTGATGATGGATGCCGAAAAATAATTATTGGCAACTGTAGAGCTGTAGAAGGAACAAAGAAACAAACAAAAAAAGAAACAAACAGACAAAAAAAAAAAAAGAAAAAAAATAGATTAAAGTAAAGAACAGCAAAATTAAGTGTTCCATAGTAATCAGAAAGTACACAGGCTCTCAATGGTATTCAGTTAATAAAACGGGATTGTCAACCAGAAAATCAAATTCCTTTTACCCACTGCTCTGCGTTTATTATGCAGCCTGCAACCTGACCCTGCATTGCAAGCACTCCAATCTAATCAGAAATGTTTCTGCTGTAATAAATATTATCTCAGTCAGGCTCTAATTGGTATACTGCTGACGAAAAGGAAGATTGTCATTACCCCTCCCACATCTCTGCTCCTCATTGATTGGCTGAGGGCAGTTCAGTGAGCAGCTGAAATCTGATCTTTGTTGTGCTCAAATGTGTTTACAAAGCAAGCTAGATATGACCGTACAGTTTCTAGGAAAAAAAAAAGGAAGGAAGAAGAGTAAGGGAGGAAATAACATCAGGATTGGCTTTAGTCACAGGGAAGAAAATTGGGAAATACCAGTAACAGTTTTCTCTTTATTTACTTTATAAAATTCACTAAAATCAAAACGTGGACAGTACAATATATATGCTATGTAAGGAGAATAAGTAATTATCTACTTATATATGTGTTTTTTTTCCTGGGATAGTATGGCTGACCCTCCTGCTTTAACGTGAACTGAAATATTTCAGTTGCTGTCAGTTATAACTGAAAGGACAACTGATGAGCAAGGTAATGTCCATGTTTCACTATGGCTCATGTGGGTAATATTACAGTTTAACCGTGTGCTGACCACAAAGCATATTCAAAATGGTGGACAGAGAATTCCATTGACCACAGTGGACTTACAGGCGAGTGTGTGAACATGCTTGGCGGATTAACTCAGCTAAACCCTGAGTTGATCATTCTCCCCACTCAAGCCACCCACTCTTTGACGGATGAGTTGAGTGGGTTGAGTGCAATGCTTCACTAGCTCTTCCTCTAATCCTGCACAGCAACAGAAGGCATCACTGGCCTAGTCGGTACAGCCTCAGCCCTGCTCCTGAGCAACAGTCCTCATACGGGTGTGCAAACCTCAAAGACATTGGTGGAACAAGGCTGTACAGATGGATGCATTTAAAAATAGCACCACAAAAAATTGCGCAGGGTGATGCGTGTAATGACATTTTGTTACTAACGTTCTTTAACGTTTTAGGATATATAAAAAACTTTAAATAACGATATGTCATTCCCGGCATCTAGCATTATTTATACATTACCTGGTCCCGGCGATTGCACCTTCTCCACTTCCTGGTTAGTTTTCATAGTAATTGGCTGGTTGCAGGACATCTGCAAATTAACTAGGAAGTGGAGGGGGTGTGATCACCGGAACCAGGTAATGTATACCTACACCCTGCCTACCCCAATACTGAACCCTCCCTATGCCTAACTGTAAGACCCCCCCCCCCCAGTACCTTACCCTAACCACTCCACCCCCGATGCCTAACCCTAACCACTTAATCGTTGCTGCCTAACGATAACCACTCCACCCCTCTGCCTAACCCTAACCACTTCACCCCCATGCCTAGACCTAACCACTCCACCCCAATGCTTATCCCTAACCACTCCACCCCTCTGCCTAACCCTAACCACTCCACCCCCATGCCTAGACCTAATCACTCCACCCCAATGCTTATCCCTAACCACTCCACCCCCTCTGCCTAACCCTAACCACTCCACCCCCATGCCTAGACCTAATCACTCCACCCCAATGCTTATCCCTAACCACTCCACCCCCTCTGCCTAACCCTAACCACTCCACCCCCGATGCCTAACCCTAACCACTTAATCGTTGCTGCCTAACGCTAACCACTCCACCCCCATGCCTAGCCCTAACCACTCCACCCCCTCTGCCTAACCCTAACCACTCCACCCCCATGCCTAGACCTAACCACTCCACCCCAATGCTTATCCCTAACCACTCCACCCCCTCTGCCTAACCCTAACCACTCCACCCCCTCTGCCTAACCCTAACCACTCAATCGTTGCTGCCTAACGCTAACCACTCCACTCCCATGCCTAACCCTAACCACTCCACCCCCTCTGCCTAACCCTAACCACTCCACCCCCATGCCTAACTCTAACCACTTAAAGGGACACTTAAGACTAAAAAAAATATGAGTTTTACTCACCTGGGGCTTCTACCAGTCTCCTGCAGGTGTCTGGTGCCCACGCAGTCTCGCTTGGATCCTCCTGCCGGCTGCTACTTCCGTTTTCAGTGACAAGCCTTGGAACATGAGTGATTCTTTGCGTTCCTGGCCAGAATAGCAGTATAGAGGGCACTATTGCGGCCAGGAACGCGAAGAATCACTCGAGTTCCCAGGCCTGTCGGGCCTGTTGCTGGCGAGTAAAACTCATTTTTCTTTTTATCCTTAAGTGACCCTTTAACCTCTTTAGCGGCAAGGAAGTTAAATTACGTTTCCCGATAAATAGCATTGCTTGGCGGCTTGGCGCCCGCTATTTATCGGGTGCCATAATTTAACTCCCTTGTCACTAATCTCTGCTTTTACTATTGCCGTCTTTGCCGGCACCAATTTTATTAGCGCTCATCCTGCGGCATTTTTATCTGTTGTGGAAAAGGCTCATAGCCTACAAGCTGATTACACATTCTGTTGCCATGTGTGGGGCAGGGGCCGACGGAGTGGTGCAGATGTGATGTCACGCAGCGGGCTGGGCGAGAGGAGCAGGGCCAGCGCTACCATAGAGGCAAAGGAGGCAATTGCCCCAGGGCCCCAGAGCCTGTAGGGGCCCCCAGTGGCTACAAGAGGGAAACATTTTTTTCAAAAAGACCTTATAGTTTTTGAGAAAATCGATTTTAAAGTTTCAAAGGAAAAAAATACACATTTAAATTCCCGCCGACTTTAACGGTTAATAGCAAATCCACCTTAAATGCTAGAAACCCTAAATTTGCAGGATATGTTAAGGAGATCATTGGGAATAAGAGGAAAAAAAACAATTTTTCAAAAAGACTTTATATGGTTTCCAGGGGGTCCATACGCAGCAATATGGCTGTATGAAGATCCCTGGCATTTTTCCTATTTTCCCAATTTTTTTTTTCTATGTTTAGTGTGGGATTTTTTTTTAATTATGTGAGGTTCCCCCTCCTGAACCCCTTGTCCCCCATGCAGGCTGGGGTAGCCAGAATGTGGAGCTCCCACCAATTGGGGCTTCACACCCTGACTATACCAGCTGCAAAAAAGGTCCCTTAATGCCGATTTTTGTTCCGGGGAATCGGTTGGGGGGCCCCCCAGATTTATTTTGCCCTGGGGCCCCATTGTTGCTTAAACCGGCCCTGGAGAGGAAAGAACAAAGCTATCGACCGTCACTCGGCAAATTGATCAGACTGGTAGATTGCAGTCTGGGTAGCGGTTGGGGGCTGCTGCTAAATTAGCGGCAGAGGCAGTCATTATCAGCCGCCTCAGCTGGCTTTAACCTGAAGAAAAGATAGCCTGATATAGCCTGATATACTGTCTGGTGAACTATGTGTAGAGTGAGACAGCTAGGACAGAAAGCTGTATGGTATGTCATGGACTGTAGATCACTACTAGATGGATAAGAATAAAGCGTACCCCTTCTAATTCCATGTCTGCTTATTGTTTCTGGACTATTCTCATGTTATATCATGACAGGGTAGCTTTGCTGCCTTTAATATGTGGGGTAATGACTGCTGTGTCTTTTATCTGAGGATCATAATTGCTGCATTTCATGTTTTGGAGCTACTGGTTTTACATTTGCCAATTGGGGTGTCATGATTACTGAATGGAAGGCTAATACATGAACCAAAGGACAAGAAAATGGGTAGCAGGAAAAAAAAGGGCGCCGGCTGAGGGCGGACGAAAAGGCCGCCGCCATAGACTTTAATGCAATTATCGTTAATACGGCGAAAAAAGCAGAAAAAAGGCGCCGAGATAAATATCGTAAACACCACCATTAGAACATTATAGTTTTTGAAGTAGTTATCGTTTTAGAAGCTTGCAACATTATAGTTTTTGTCATAGTACTTCATTTATATGTACAGATTTTACATTATCAAAAATATTATCATTTCTATGTGGAAAAGGGTGTTTCTGCAGAGGGAGTGGTTAGGGTTAGGCAACACCAGGGGGAGTGGTTAAGGTTAGGCATCACCGGGGGTGGTGGTTAGGGTTAGGCACCACTGGGGGGGGGGGTTAGGGTTAGGCGCCACCAGGGGAGTGTTTAGGGTTAGGCACCACTAGGAGGGTGGTTAGGGTTATGCACCACCGGGGGGTGGTGGTTAGGGTTAGGCTCCACGCGGGGGGGGGGTGATTAGGGCTAGGCACCACTGGGGGGGTTAGGGTTAGGCGCCACCAGGGGAGTGGTTAGGTTTAGGCACCACCAGTGGAGGGTTCTATGTGAGAGTAGGGTTGGGTTAAGCTGTATTGCTGAATTACGTAACGATTGTTCACGTTAATATCTTTTCGTTATCATTTCCCACTATAAGTACTTTGCAACAAATTTGCTTTATGCCTACATTCTTCCAACCTTGATTTCCTGAACATCAAGAAGGTCTGTGAGATGTCACTAATGGCAGAAAATAGATGGTCAGAAGAGAAAATACTACAGAGAACTTTCTACAGGAGTCCACCAGGGGGCAGAAAGTGGACACGCATTTATGTCTGAAAAATACTGAGTCACTAATGTCCAATGCTATGTAAGGCAGACTCCTGCCAATGTAACTCAAAGCTGCTATCCCTTTTATAGAATTGTTTAGAAGTAAAGCTGAAATCTCAGAATAGGTAATAAGGTCTTTGGAAAGGAAAGTGCAAGCACCAAGATTTATTATATATTCAATGGACAGTGATATGAAAGCAAGTGGTTCCTCACTGAGTTTCCATAGCTTCTCAACTCCTTCGCTATTTCCGGGGGCCTCTTAATAACTTGCTTTAGCTGCACTTTGTAGAGCATGCGCGGCCCGGGTGCTGGTCCTGGTCACGGGAGTGTGATAGGGACACACATGCACGATCGGTGAAGCGCACTTGCAGAGCCGGTTCTAGACTTTTTGCTGCCTGAGGCAAACTTGTGAGGATGCGCCCCCCCCATAATTGGATCAATCGCACAGCATCCGACAATTTTCACTGCACGTTATAGCTGCGGTGAGCCCCCCAAAAAACACTCAATATAGATAGGTAGCCAGCTATAGGTACCCCCAGTATTGGTAGCTAGGTGCAGTTGCCCCCAGTATAGGTTAGCCATGTTCAGTTGCCCCCAGTATAGGCTGGCCAGGTACAGTTGCCACCAGTATAGGTTAGCCAGGTACAGTTGCCCCCAGTATAGGTTGGCCAGGTACAGTTGCCCCCAGTATAGGTTAGCCAGGTACAGTTGCCCCCAGTATAGGTTGTACATTCACAAAGTCCTAAGACCAGCCCTATTGGTATGATAGATTGAGCAATAAGCTCAGCATAAAAGATAAATAGAAAATTGCTGGATATTGTATGTTGTCACCAGCACAGCTACAGACATAAGCGTATATGCTTCTACAGCCTCAAAGTGGAGGTTGAGTGCAATCAAAAAATGGAGGTCTTTGCTTATCCCCCACACTTGCAGAGTGTGGTGTAGCTATTCCATTAGATTGTGATAGCCTGTAGCTGTAGCTTGTGGGGAGTTGTACCAGCTAGCCTGATTTGCCCTTAGGCCATATCTATCAGGGAGCCCTAAGTTAGGTACCTACTCAGCCCACAGTGAGGAGGAACATATATATATACAGTGAGGTGCCTATATACAAAGTGCTGGATATATGAGTCTCGACATGTTTCACCTAAACGGCTTTATCACAGAGTGCTATACATATATACAATGCTAGTGCCACCCACACCACCACAATGTCCCCCCGCAAAAAAGCCCCAGTCAGAGCTGAGACACCGAGTCCGGTGCAGGTTTAAATACTGAAGGTACAACCTGTGTACACCCTTGGGTGTGTCCACATGTGTTATGCACACCTGTTTGCAGGGCCCCCTAAGGATCCATCCGTCCACCATTGTGTGGCCGTCTGCCCTGTACTCTGTGTCGGCAAACATCGCCTGGTGGCAGCGTATGTTGAGGTCTAGTGCTTCCGGGTGAGCGGGGAATCACTTCCGCATAGGGCGTATCCATGGCAACCAGGTCGCCGCATACTCAACACGGTGCGGCGGCCATACTGTTTATATGTTGCCATGGAGACCCTGCATAGTTTCGAATGCCTGCGGAACGCCGCCTCGCCGCTAACGCTTTCCCCACAGGCATCTGCTCTATTTACCAGGCTCAGCGGTGGTTCATGTATGAACCATCTAGACGTACAGGACGCCGCCCCTGTAGCCATCAACTGCCCTCCATACAGCGACTGGGTTCGTCCCGGTCGGGAAACATGCCAATCAATGCGTGCATGTTTCCCTGGGTGCAGTGACGTCACCCCAGCGTATGCATGCAGAGGCCCGCTGTCCCCAGGATGCCGTATTAACTTCTCATGTGCTGCTTGTGTCCTCATCGGTTACTTTTAATCCCCTTCTTAATCTTTACAGTGACAATGACTGTTATGTCAGTCTTACTGTATATATATACAGAGAACACATCGCCTCATAGCAGTCGCCTGCCCATTATAGATTAGGGCAAGATGAGGCTGATGTGCTGCACAGAGGCCATCAGATGGGCATGGATCCCTCCATCCATATATGCCCATCATCCATGGCATGTCTCATAGGGGGTCAAGCCATGAGGCTCATTCTACTTAAAGGGGACACACCTCTTGGTTTGTTGTGGCTGACAGTGGGATAGAAATAAGCCGTAGGGGACGTGCAATGATAGACAGCTGGGGACAGTTGGAGTTCAGGAGGGCCACAGGTGCATCGTTGTATTGTGCATATTAATTATGTGTGCTAACTAAGGTAGACACTGCATTTACTTAATTCACAGAAAGCATGCCAAATTAAAATCCTCATTCAGACCGTTGGGGGCAATCGTGTCCAGTCTGTAAATCCACTGTGACTCTATCTGTGTAAGTTTTTTGTCAAAATTGCCTCCTCTGATGTTTTTTTCCCACTGTTGAATTCCCCAAAATACAATATCGTATCTCGTTCGAGGGTGTACCTGGTTCATATGACGTGCCAAAGATGTATCATTTTTATGTGTAATGTCGCCAATGTGCTCAAGGACACGTTCTTTAAGGGCTCTGGTGGTTTTTCCCACATACAACAAATCGCACTTGCATCTTGCAGCATATACAACTCCCTTCGTGTCACATGTGATAAATGAGCGTATCTCAAAACGTCTCCCATTATTCAGGGATACAAATTGTTTGATGGTTGGCATGTATCTGCAGGCCTTACATCTTCCACAATGGAACGATCCATTTGGTTTAGTTGGTAGCCAGGTTTTCAGTGGTGTCTGGATTCTGGAGAAGGTACTGTGGACCAAGATGTCCCTTAAATTGTTTGCCCTTCTATATGTTACAGATGGATTCGGGGGGAGTATGCTAGCCAGATCTTTGTCCTTCTTAAGTATGGGCCAATAATGTTTTACAATCTCAAATACCGTGTGCGATTGCTCAGTGTATGTTGCCACTAGTCTTGGTGGTGCACGTTTTGTGCCAGTCAGTGCTCTCTCGTTCTGTTTTTTGGGGGATCTTTCTGAGGTGTCTTTCAGGGTTTCCTCTCTCTTGGTCTTTTTTGCTCGTATATATGCTTTCTGTATCACTTCCTCGGGGAATCCCCTCTGGCTAAATCTCGAGGTAAGCATACTGCATTCATGTTCAAATGCCAGTTCACTAGAGCAGTTCCTGCGAGCTCGCAGGAACTGTCCGATCGGTATACTATTCCGCAAAGACCTTGGATGTGAGCTGTCCCATTTAAGAAGGGAGTTCGTGGCCGTGGGTTTGCGGAATATCTGGGTTTCCAATTTACCGTCGTCGGTTTTTGAGATGGTAAGATCAAGGAAGTTGATTGATCTATCATTTATTTCGTGTGTAAATCTCATACCGATATCATTGGTATTCAACATGGTAACAAAATCTTCAAATAAATTGCGTGTACCCTCCCATAGAATGATGATGTCATCAATAAAACGACCCCAAAATAATATATGGGCCGTGTAAAATTGAAGATCTTCTGAAAAGACATACTGGTTTTCCCACCAGCCGAGGAACAGATTTGCATATGAGGGCGCGCAAGCCGTCCCCATCGCGCTGCCCCTGAGCTGGTGGTATGTTTTGCCCCCAAACCAGAAGATGTTATGTGTCAATATAAATTCTAACATCTTAATCAGAGTATTATTGTGTTCAGTGAGGTGGTTTCCCCGCATGGAGAGAAAATGCTGTACTGCCTTCATACCCAGATCGTGCTGGATATTGCTGTACAGGGCCTCAACATCGATACTGGCCAGTAGGGTGTTGGGTGCAACGGAAATGTCATGAAGTTGTCTAAGTACGTCTTTTGTATCTTGTAAGTAGGAGGGTAACGCCTCAACAAACGGTCGGAGAAATCTGTCCACATACTGGCTCACTTGGTCTGTGAGACTCTCCCGGCCTGACACTATTGGTCTGCCCGGGGGTGGGGATCTTTCTTTGTGAATCTTAGGAAGCGCATAGAATACGGCCATCACAGGATGTTCAGTGGACTTTTTGAGTCTATCATAATCCTCTCTATCAAGGCCGCCATTTTCCAGGCTAGACCTTAACAGATTTTGCAGTTGGGTTTGATGTTTTATTAGAGGGTTATTCGGGAGTTTCACGTATTGTTGTTCATCATTTAGAAGTTCTAAGCACATTTGTTCATACATTACTCTATCCATCACCACCACATTCCCCCCTTTGTCTGCAGGTTTAATAACGAGCTGTTCATTTTTTCTAAGTTGGTCAAGGGCAGCTCTTTCTTCCTTGCTCAGATTGTCCTGTGTGGGGATATGGAATGTTTCCTTTTCTAGTTTTCTGAGTGCTCTCGTGACCATTTCAACAAAGGTACTAATTTGGGGGTACTGTGTAAGTGATGGGCAGAATGTGCTTTTCTTCTTTTCTCCACTTGGTGGTGCCATTTCTCCTATCCCTTCTATGTTTTCTCTCAACAAATCCTCCAAAGCTGCAACTGCCTCTCTTTCTGATTTCTGTGTCTTTCTGTCTCTGGCTTCTTTCGATTCATACATTTTAATTAGAGCCAGTTTGCGGGCAAATAAATTAACATCCTTTACCCATTCGAACGCATTGTACCTAGTGACTGGTACATATGATAAGCCCTTTGACAAAAGTGAATTTTGTGCAGGAGACAAGACTATAGTGGATAGATTTATCACCCGCATGACATTGGTATCTTTGCAATCAGTATTTTTGGGGACTACCACTGGTGGTGTGCTTTCCCTCTTTTCTGTCCGGTGTATCCCCATTTTTTTCGGTCTCTCAACCCCTGTGCCTTGGGAGTCATTGAATTTTCTGCTACTCCTATACATTGTAAATCTGGGGTGGTTGGTGGGATGTCTAAAAAACCAGTCTTGGGATCGGCTTTCGTGGAGGGTTTATTGGGGTTCAATATAGGTTGGCCAGGTACAGTTGCCACCAGTATAGGTTGGCCAGGTACAGTTGCCACCAGTATAGGTTAGTCATGTTCAGTTGCCCCCCAGCATAGGATGGCCAGGTACAGTTGCCCCCAGTATAGGTTGGCCAGGTACAGTTGCCCCCAGTATAGGTTAGCCAGGTACAGTTGCCCCCAGTATAGGTTGGCCAGGTACAGTTGCCACCAGTATAGGTTGGCCAGGTACAGTTGCCACCAGTATAGGTTGGCCAGGTACAGTTGCCCCCAGTATAGGTTGGCCCGGGCATTCTCTCCACTTCCTGTTTCTGCCTGGTGCTGCCTCCAGACTTCTGCCGCCTGAGGAAGACGCCTCACTTGGCATCATGGTCGGACCGGGCCTGCACGCTTGAAGCAAGATACCATTGCAACCAGCGGGGGATCAGAGCAGCCTTGGGAGTCGGCGAGTCCACAGCCTGATGGAGGCTGGCTGAAGCCTCGGGTAAGTAATATGCCAACAGCTTCCACAGCGCTGTACAGAGTATATATATAGTCTTGTCACTTACTGTCTCTTAGAGGAGCTCACAATCTAATCCCTACTATAGTCATATGTCTATTGTATTCTAGGGCCATTTTTTAGGGGGAAGCCAGTTAACTAATCTATATATTTTTGGGATGTGGGAGGAAACCTGAGTGTCTGGAGGAAACCCGCCCAGAGACGGGTAGAACATACAAACTCCTTGCAGATGTTGACCTGGATGGGATTCAAACTGGGGACCAAGCACTGCGAGGCAAGAGCGCTAGCCACTATGCCACCGCGCTATCAACAGGTTCACTTTAAGGAGCACTCTTGTGCACCTCCTCCCGTTATACTTCCATGCTGAGGGACTTTATCACATCATTGGATGCCTCTGGTGAGATGTTTGCTCTCTGCAGCCACAAAACCTTCTTGATTGGAAATTACGGTAACAATGTCATTTCTAGCGGAGAGGAAATTGCAGGTGCTGGTTATTTGTTCCTCATCTTCAGACACACGCCAGAATGCGAGACTATGCCATGTCTCACAAGTGTTCTCAGTATCCAGTAATGCAAAGCAGATCTCTATTCATATACAGTATATGCTGAAAGCCAAAATCCAGGATTTTTTTTATAGTTCTGATCAGTGTGGAATCAGTGTTTTTTTTTTTTTATTGCGTTTTGTGTCCCCAGAGGCAGGGCCGGATTTCTGGTAAGGCCACCAAGGCCCGGGCCTTGGGCAGCTGCAGCTTAAGGGACTCCTGGACATAAAAGAGGGGAGGGGTTGCCACATATGAAAGAGGAGGCTGAAAATAGGGAGCAACATATGAAAAAGGAAAGCTGATGCTGAAGGCAGTTTTCATGAAAGAAAGGGGTTGCTGTACATGGATGATACACATGGAAGAGGGGGCTGCACATGGAATGGGAGAAGGGCTGCTGTACATGGATGTTACACATGGAAGAGGGTGCTACACATGGAATGGGAGAGGTGCTGCTGTACATGGATGGTACACATGGAAGAGGGGGCTACACATAGTTACATAGTTACATAGTTATTTTGGTTGAAAAAAGACATACGTCCATCGAGTTCAACCAGTATAAAGTACAACACCAGCCTGCTCCCTCACATATCCCTGTTGATCCAGAGGAAGGCAAAAAAACCCTTACAAGGCATGGTCCAATTAGCCCCTAAAGGGAAAAATTCCTTCCCGACTCCAGATGGCAATCAGATAAAATCCCTGGATCAACATCATTAGGCATTACCTAGTAATTGTAGCCATGGATGTCTTTCAACGCAAGGAAAGCATCTAAGCCCTCTTTAAATGCAGGTATAGAGTTTGCCATAACGACTTCCTGTGGCAATGCATTCCACATCTTAATCACTCTAACTGTAAAGAGTTAGAGTGGAATGGAATGGGAGGGGCTGCTGTACATGGATGATACACATGGAAGAGGGAGCTGCACATGGAATGGGAGGGGCTGCTGTACATGGATGTTACACATGGAAGAGGGGGCTGCAAACTGAATGGGAGGTACACAAAAAGTATAAATCCAGCCTTGCTCAGTGGAGAGATTTTTCTTCTCTTCCAGCTTCTGGGAACCTCCCTGGAATCTTGTGGCTTTACTGCGAGAACTGTTAGTTCTAGGAAAAGAGAAGAATGGAAAGAAAAACTAACTTATATCCACTCTACGAGGGCCAGGCTGAGACAGAAGCTGGGGAGACATCAGCTTCTGGTTTGCACAGCCCAGAGGGCGTGTCTGTGTAGTATAGAAGAAATGGGTAGCGTAATCTGAGCCAATCATGGCCTGAGGGGAAGTGATGCCACAAACTAGGCGGGGGCTTGGCTGGCCACTCACTGCACGATATGCACACACGCGGTGAGGTGGGGCTGGCATGCCGAGCAGCCAATGGAAGGAGTGGAGACAGTACATTAATCCCAGTGTGGCATCCAGTCTCTGTGCCTCTGATGAGTCATGAGACAGTGACGAAATCGATCGGGCGGAGGCTGGATGCACTAGGAATTGCGGAGACTACAAGCGAGGAGGACGCGCTATATTTACATCTATAGGAGAGGAAACTAATGCTGCCTGGCCCTGCATAGGCCACGGGGGAGAGCCGTATGAAAACTCTGTGCCTGAACTAAAGTCTACCTGTGAGTGCAATGTGAGTGCAATTTTTTAATAAAGATATTGTTTTTAAACGGAATTACGCTATATGAGGCTTGTTCTTTGAGGTAATGCAAAGCAAGATTGCCAAGCTTGAAGATTCGATGCTTCATTAACTAATGTAGCAAAAGTCTGTACCAGGACCCTGAGGCACCAAGGCTACCTGGATGTGTGCACATTTGACCAGTCTAATAGTGTCAGATTCATCTGGTGAGACTGTTTTAAGTTGGGTGATCCTGGTGGAGGAAAGAAAGAAAATTGGAACTGTCTATTTCATCAAGCCCTGTACCATGTATATGGTATAATTAAAAAATGTTGATGAGACATTTACCAATTGATGGTGCACATGGGATATCTTATGTAAACTTGTGGTTTATGTGTATGCATATAAAAAAAATGTTTTACGCTTCAACACATTTGTATATTCTTGAAAGGCTGCCAGGCCTGGTTATAGCGCATTACTGACAAGAGTGCATAGAGGTTGTTGCGCTTTGATACAAGAAATATAGTGTCTGTTCTCCCACCCTGAGTATCCTCACCCAGCTGGGGGCACTGGCTACCTATGTTAGGGAGGAGGGCTGCTAATACTTGGGGCACTGGTTAGCTATGCTGGGGGGAGCGCCTAGTCCTGGGGGCACTAGCTATCTAGGCTGGGGAAAGGGGGCTGCTTCTGCTTAATATTGGGGGAAATGGCTATCTATGTTGTGGAGGCGGCTGCCTTATACTGGGGGACATTGGCTATCTATGCTAGGGAGGTGCCTGCATAATACTGGGGGCAAACCTGGCTATTTATGCTGGGATGGAGGATGCTAATACTGGGGGCACACCTGGCTATTTATGCTGGGATGGAGGATGCTAATACTGAGGGCAGGGGTGTAGTCCTGGTAAAAAAAGTGAGTGGACTCACTTGGAGAACTCCTGCGCGCCAAAAAAAATGGGCGTGGTCAAGCACACCGTGGGCGTGGTCATGGGTGGGGCCAAATATACATGACCTTAGCAGTGATGTAAAAGGTCTGCCAAGGAAGTTTGAGCTCTGCCATAGTGTATCCCCCAAAAATAGATGCCCAGTATATGTAGGCAGGGGTATATGTGCCCAGTATATGTAGCCAGGGGTATATGTGCCCAGTATATGTAGGCAGGGGTATATGTCCCCAGTATATGTAGTCAGGGGTATATGTGCCCAGTATATGTAGCCAGGGGTATATGTGCCCAGTATATGTAGGCAGGGGTATATATGCCCAGTATATGTAGGCAGGGGTATATGTGCCCAGTATATATAGGCAGGGGTATATGTGCCCAGTATATGTAGGCAGGGGTATATATGCCCAGTATATGTAGGCAAAGGTATATATGCCCAGTATATGTAGCCAGGGGTATATATGCCCAGTATATGTAGGCAGGGGTATATATGCCCAGTATATGTAGGCAGGGGTATATGTGCCCAGTATATGTAGGCAGGGGTATATATGCCCAGTATATGTAGGCAGGGGTATATATGCCCAGTATATGTAGGCAGGGGTATATGTGCCCAGTATATGTAGGCAGGGGTATATAATATTTTTTGCTGTTTTTTAGAAAAAAAAAATGTGTAGTCCAATGTGTTAGTTAGTGGTTCGGTCTCTTCCGAGAGGGCAGGGCATCGTCTTGGGAGAGTCTAGTATTGAAAAATCTGTGCACAGGCTGTTTTTGAATCCAACGTTCCTCCTTTGCTGAATCTGTTTTGAATTCAAGTTGTGTAATCTGCCCATTTTTGGGCTCTGCACATCTATGCAGCTGGTCAATTTGGGTGCAGGCTACTGTATATAGTGCTGCCATTTCCTCCTGTTGTACAAAAATGCAAGTCTACTTGTGGCTAGCTGCATTCATGTGTATCAGTTTGCATTTAATTGAGTTAGATTAGGGATTAGTGCATAGTTTGCATCTGATTTGCATTCAAAGTGTGTATAAGTCCCTGGGGGGCGCTGCACACTTCTGTTGGTTTCATTTCATTTGTAGCCTGACTAGGAGTGCTGCCTATTTCTTGATGTTATCTATATAGAGGGGTACCTAACCCTGGGGGGCACATCTGGCTATTTATATGGGGGCACCTAACACTTGGGGGCATATCTGACTATATGGGGGGGCTACCTAACACTGAGGAGTATGTCTGGCTATCTACAACACTGAGGGGCATGTCTGGCTATCTACAACACTGAGGGGCATGTCTGGCTATCTACAATGGGGGGAGGGGGGCTCTACCTAAAACAGGAGTGGGCTACCTAATCCTGGGGGGCACATTTGGCTATCTATACTAGGGGGAGGCTACCGGCGTGATGACGCGCAGGGTGTGCGCACACGTACCTTAAGCTGAAGTCGCCGGATCACTAGAGCAAGCAGCGGAACCAGGAGATGAGCCAGGAGGATGTGAGGGGACCTTCGCGAGCTATGGGGGCTGGAGGAAGCTTCAGGTAAGTCCAACTTTTGAATTTCCCTCTCTGCTCAGGGTCCATTTAAGTTAAATCAATTTTTGCCAGTAAGCTAACTAAGTATAATAAAGCATAAAATACAAATTTGAAAAACAAAAATAAGCATACCAAATTAATTTGAAGAGGGATAAGTAAACTTATTGTTGTAATATGCCTCCTTGTCTTACATTTTCAGGACTTGAGGGTACAGAATAAGCTCATACCTGATCCTTTATCTTTTCCACCACTTAAAGTGAACCTCCAGACTAAAAATCTACTCAGCAGCACTGAAAAGGCTTGTTGCTTCTTTAACAGTTTCAGGGCCCTTTTCCACCCTTTTCTAGCAGAAAATGGCTTCTGAGAGCAAGAAAGAGGTAAAAAAAGAGGAATTTTTTATCAGTTAGGGTCACACTGTAGTCACTTCCTGTCTGAGTCAGGACTGAGTCAGCCACTTGCATACCTTATATTTAACTCTTTCAGGCAGAAAAATAAAAAAAGGAACACAGCATAGTTATTTGTGTGCTAGGCACTGTACATACACATGTCTATCTCATTATGTCACATTTCAGTTGGGGTATCCTTTAATGACAGAATGTTTGTTTAGGCTGAAGTTCCTCTTTA
Organism: Hyperolius riggenbachi; assembly: GCF_040937935.1. Taxonomy (NCBI): domain Eukaryota; kingdom Metazoa; phylum Chordata; class Amphibia; order Anura; family Hyperoliidae; genus Hyperolius; species Hyperolius riggenbachi. The sequence goes on from NC_090647.1 coordinate 531,572,096, forward strand.
ACATAATTTTCCAAAAAAACAGCTGAATAGATGCCCAATTGAAACAGTAGAAATAGCAGAATCTATTTTATGCAAGCATTACGGACGTCTGTCTGGCTCAGAATGCATTTATATCGATTTCAGGAACGAAGTCACAGCACTACCATTTCCATATTAACTTTCAGATGTCTATATTTTAATTAGACAGTTTGTGTTTGGTTAATATTATTGAATTAAGTGGTTTGGTTTTCAGTTTCATACTTGGAAAAACTGGTATGCTTCTATAATGCTAAAAAAGGCCTTAAATAATGTATATCGTACATTGAGTTACAGCTCTATAAAATTATAGCAAATAACAAATGAATCTATACAAAATAAAGATCAAAATAATGTGGATCATCGTGACAATTTTATATTTAAAATGTATATATTTATATATTTATATTAAGTTAGTAAAAATAGCATAATCTAACCTATTTTATTTTTGAAGGACAACTATCATGAAAAATTGTAACATTTATCCACTTCACTACTGAGGCGTTTTTCCCCTTCTGTACCAGAGCAATTTTAACCTTTCAGCGTTCCTTCCATTCATTCGCCAACAATGTTATTACTACTTATCATAATCCTCTATAACAATCTCCCTGTGTCCCTGCGTGTGCTATCTCTGTGAAGCGTTGTCCGTGCTAAACTGCTGTGCGCATGTGCGCAGCACGGACCCAGCCTCACAGAGACAGGAGGACGGGAACAGGGAGCCAAGCGGGCGGCGTGTGAGCGGGGAGCCGAGCGGGCGGCGTGTGAGCGGACGGCTGGGTGTGCGGCCAGTCAGCGGGCGGCCGGGTGTGCAGCGGGTCACCGGGCGGCTCAATGTGCAGCAGGTGCGTGTGCGGTGGTCGCGCGCGGCAGCGGGTTAGCCGTCGTCCCGGGTCGGCGGGCGGCCGGGTGTGTGGCAGGTGGCGTGCGCGCGTGCCGAGAAACACAGACCTACAGCCCGTTTTTAAACTGGCTTTGGTCTACTAGTAAAACATAAAACTGCATGATCATGCTGACAACAACTTCACCACTAAGGGGTTTTTCCCCTTATGGACCAGAGCGATTTTCCCCTGTCAGCGCTCCTCCCTTTCTTTCACCAATAACTTAATCACTACTTATAACAAGAAAATGATCTATATCTTGTTTTTTTCACCATCAATTAGGCTTTCCTGGGGTGTACCATTTTGCTAATTATTATTTTATTCTAAACGCATTTTAACAAGAAAAATAAGGGAAAAAAATGGAAAAAAATCATTATTTCTGAGTTTTCAGCCACTATAGTTTAAAAAAATAAATGTTACCATAATTAAAACCCACACATTTTATTTGCCCATTTGTCCAGTTATTGTGACATTTAAAATATTTTTCTAGTACCATGTATGGTGCCAATATTTTATTTGGAAATAAAGGAGCATTTTTTTTTCAGCTTTGCGACCATCACTATTTACAACCCCATATTTTCAAAATTAACAGTAATATAACCGTTTGACACAAATATTCAAAAGTTCAGGTAAGTATGTATTTTATGTAATGTTTATTTTTTTTACTGCAAAATTTATAATTTTTAATTGGGGAATTATTGGGACAGTGTGGGAGGTAAGGTGTTAATTTTAAATGTATGTGAGTGTCTTTTTATTAAAATAAATGTATGTAGGTGTAATTCTACTATTTGGCCACAAGACATCCATGTGCATTATTTTCTATTTGTGTACTATAAGTATACAAACAGGAAGTAAAGCGTGGACGTATTACTTCGTTAGTTACAATGATCGTGGAATCTCTTTGATGCCAGCAATCATTGACACGGGGGCTAAGATTAATGAATGGGAACAGCATTCCCATTCATCTCCCGGTTATCTCCATCCCTGGACAGGAACAGAAGTCCTGCAGGACGTAGATGATCTGTCGCAAACCACATAATTATTTAAAATATATATATATATATATATATATATATATATATATATATATATATATATAGTGTACATAATGTACATTATTTTTCCAGAGTTCACTTTTTTACTATGTTGCCGTCACTTACAGTAGCTAGTAAAAATCTGATTTGTCTGTCAGGTTCTGGACTAGTCCATTTTCTCATGTGGGATTCTCAATTATTTATTTTATTTACTAAACTTACTTACTGGAACGTAGTTGCTCGGGCCAACTGCCAAAATAGCATGTAAATGAGTAGAGAAACTGTCTGACATATTTGTATAATTATCTTCCAGGGAGTGCTTTTGTAAAGAATTAGTGTAATATTGAAAATCACCCATGAGGACGTGGACTAGTCCAAAATCCAGATCTGTCAGCTTTTTACTATCTACTGTGAGCGACAGCAACATAGGACAAAAGTAATTCATAGCTTATTTTACTCTGGGAAAAATATGCATTTTACAGTATATGTATTTATTTTAAATTGTATAATGTTTCATGACAGTGGTCCTTTAATCCTTTTTATTGCCATTTTTTATTGCACATTGGAAAGTAAGAAGTCTGCTCCAGATTATCTCATTTTAGACCAAACACTGGAAAGTAAGACGTCTATGGATGATCTCATTAATGTGCCGCTACTGTTCAGTGCCCACTCTGTACACGTAATCCATGAGTCTGCTCTTAATAGTGGAGAAATGTTAGGCTGTTTGCCCCTATATTTTTTTCTATCATTTCACCAATTCTTCTGCTTTGTAAAAGAGAGAAGATGGTTTGTGAGCTTGAAAAAGAGGAGAAAAGAAGTACTGTGTACGCTATATAGCAATATAAAGAGAATTGCCTGAAATAAAGCGAACATAAAAACAGTGGTAAATATTTGGAAGCTTATTTATAGTGTTGGTGGAGTTCAAATACAGCATATCGAGTTCGGAACACCCGAATGCTGCCAAACACCACACGTCAGCACCATTTCAGCACTGGACCAGTAGACAGAATCAGGGGGAGTTCACTAATTGCACTGCCCGGTGGGTTTCACATGATGTCCTTCTTCCAAAGTTCAATTTTTACAACAGGTGTGGCATGAGTGACTCCATGAGTGTAGAAGAATATTAGCAAGCATTGTTATGGTAACACATGTATTACCGTAGCAACGCTCACGTTACTCAAGAGCCGCGGATGACGCTAATAGCGGAACTCACGGTACACAGGTTGCAGTACCAATAATGGTCCGTGGGCTGTCTCTGCATGGCAATATAATTACTGGTTTGGGCATCGGGCGCATTATTACCAATTATAAACCTGTGGATCTCAAGTGGAACTAAAATGAATTCACTTGTACAAAAAATTAGACTACTCCCAGGGATGTGAGTGGGGTTTTGTGTAAGTGTGTGGTGGTTATATGAAGTGGAGCGCTCCATGTAAACAAAGCCAGATCATCCACAAGGCAAACCTACACAGGTGCCTAGGGCCTGAAGAGAGACTAGGGGCCTGGTTGGCACTGGCCCCAATCAAAAAACAAAAAAAGCCAGGTGGCCTTCAAGGGTGGGCCCAAATCCAGTACTTGTCTAGTGCCCCATTTTACCATGATCCTTTTCTGCATGTAATAAGTAGGTGATGGTTTTTATAGGGGATTCTGGGATACAGAAGGGTTTTTGTGCGATAGAATGAATACATTGTTTTCCTTATGAAGTTATACTGAGCGATATGAGACATTTTTGTGTAATTATGATTCTGCGCCTAGCATTGTGAGAACTTGGCACAACTTGCCTGCTGTCTTCCGATATCTTTGTGCTTGCCTTGGTTATTACACCGACTTCTGTACCAGCTCCGCTAATATGTTTATCACTATAATGCAGAGTGTTTCAGCTGAATCGCTATGGGGATATGGTAGGACATGTTTACAGAGCAAACCTCAATTAGCTTAGGCTACACACAGTGCAGAGCACAGGACTAGTAATAATAGTAATCATAATAGGGTTGATGCTAAAAACAGCAACAACAACAATATATGTAGAGATGGCCCGAACCTCCAATTTTCGGTTCACGAACTTCTGCAAAAGTTCGGTTTGCGCAAACTGCAATAGACTTCAATGGGGAGGCAAACTTTGAAAACTAGAAACACTTATGCTGACCACAAAAGTGATGGAAAAGATGTTTCTAGGGGTCTAACATCTGAGTTTTTGCATGGAGGAGTGGGGTAGATGCCAAAACTCCCGGGGAAAAATCTGTATTTGACGCAAAGCAGTGTTTTAAGGGCAGAAATCACATTGAATGCTAAATTGCAGGCCTAAAGTGCTTTAAAACATCTTGCATGTGTATACATCAATCAGGGAGTGTAATTAGTGTACTGCTTCACACTGACACACCAAACTCACTGTGTAACGCACCGCACACAGCTGTTTGTGTAGTGACGGCTGTGCTGGACTGGTGCGCACCATGGCGAGAGTGCAGGCCGTGGCGGTTTTCAAGCCCATATGGTCGCCAGGCTGTGGTAGCTCAGTGATAGAACAACAGTGACTGTCCAGCTGATCAAATTTGGTCTGTCCGCAATGAAGCAAGGGCCTTATTATCTTGGGTGCGCACCATGGCGAGAGTGCAGGCTGTGACGGTTTTCAAGCCCATATGGTCGCCAGGCTGTGGTAGCTCAATGATAGAACAACAGTGACTGTCCAGCTGATCAAATTTGGTTTTTCCACGATGAAGCAAGGGCCTTATTATCTTGGGTGTGCCTCCCCCCCTCCCCTCCGAGACACTCATACTGTATAGCCGTCGGTCATTGCTTCATTGTGATATGCAAGCCCCTTTACCGCGACAAGGTAAGGATCATGAAGGGGAATTGGTACATGTACATGCCTTTTGTTTTGTTGTTGCAGCTGCAGTGCAGCCATAAAAATTAGGCAGGCATGTACACGCACCAGAAAAATTATTATAGCGGCCTTAAAAATTCAGGAATCCACCTGGAGTCCTGGACCCTGTTGGTGGTGGCGGAGAAGGCAGTCAAGCGGACTGCAGGCAGAGGTGTTGTGTGGGGAGCGACTTAGTCTTGGGGCAGGCAGTCACACAGGTGCAGTTAATAGGTATGGATGGAGTGGTATATCACACTGCATGCACTCACGTACCGTGAACAGGTACAGTGACTGGTGGTATTAAATATCACACTGCATGCGCTCACCTAGGTAGGTGGGTGCACTGAACACAACAGGTAGGTATATGCAGTGATGAGTATTACAAATGTGCACCTGTCTCACACACACGTACCGTGAGCGGGTACAGTGACTGGTGGTATTAAATAGCACACTGTGTGCTCTCACATAGGTAGGTGGGTGCACTGAACACAACAGGTAGGTATATGCAGTGATGAGTATTACAAATGTGCACCTGTCTCACACACATGTACCGTGAACAGGTACAGTGACTGGTGGTATTAAATATCACACTGCGCGCTCACGTAGGTAGGTGGGTGCCCTGAACACAACAAGTAGGTATATGCAGTGATGGATATTACAAATGTGCACCTGTCACACACACACACACACACACACACACACACACACACACACACACACACACACACACACACACACACACACACACACACACACACACACACTTATACACAGGTACCACTGTGAACAGGTGCAATGACTGGTGGTATTAACAATGCATGCACTCACGTAGGTAGGTAGGTAGGTAGGTGCACTGAACAGTGAACAGGTGCAGTGATTGGGATGGGATTACAACTCTGCAGCTGCCTGTCACACACACAGGTAATCACTGAATGTGCTGGGCCTGGCAGTGGCACAGTAGGAATTACACCAAAGGCCAGCTGCGACTGACTGACAGGGCTGTATATAATGCAAGTGGGCCACATAAAAAAAAAATAGATCAGAAGAACAAGATTAGCTATCAAAAGAGCTGTTGTGGGGTGCTTTTTTAGCAATAAGAATCAGCAAGGAGCAAGCTAACAAGCCTACAAGAGCCTAACTAAGCTTTCCCTATGAGAGTCTGCAGCAGCTCTCCCTTCTCTAATTACTGCAGGCAAGTGAGTCCAATGCCTGACACGGCCTGCCTTTTATAAGGGGGGAGGAGTGGCTCCAGGAAGAAGTGTAGCCTGATTGGCTACAATGTGCCTGCTGACTGTGATGTAGAGGGTCAAAGTTGACCCTAATGATGCACTTTGGGGGCAAATCGAACTTCCGGAAATGTTTGAGGTTCTCCGCGAACGCGGACCACGGAAGTCCGCCGGGAACCGTTCGCTGGCAAACTCTAAATATATGTAAGAATACGTACTAAAATAATTACTACTACTACTACTACTACAGTACTTATACTATTACTGCTACATTCAGACACTTCAACTGAATGTCAACTGAAAATGGAAAAAAAAGCAAAAAGAAAAAAAAAACAGATACTTACCTATGGAGAGGGAAGCCTCTGGGCCCTACAGAGCCTTCCTGCTTGTCTCACGGTCCCCTCATTCCAGCACTGTCACCCCCGTTAAGATCAGTCGATCACTGCTCTGTGCTACCGTAGGAGGCTTCGGAAGTCTTCGGGTGCCCGAGTGCTCCTGAAGACGGGAGTGCTCCGCGTGCTCCTGAAGTACTGCGCGTGCGCAAGCATGCTCTCTCTCTTGTGCGCTCAGGCACGTGCAGTACGGAGCCGCCCATCTTCAGGAGCATGCGGGATCCTGAAGACTTGAAAGCCTACTGTGGCGGCAGATTGGAATGAGGTGACAGCGCTGGAAGAAGGGGACCATGAGAGGAACGGGAAGGCTCTATAGGACCAAGAGCCTTTCATCTCCATAGGTATGTATCTGTTTTTTGTTTTTAATTTCAATTGACATTCACTTTTACCCTATGTGTTTGAGCTGATAATTTTAATATTGGTACAAGTAACCTCCCTGGCGGTATGATTATTTCCGGATTTTAGGGTCTTTTTAAAAGGTTTCAGACCCTAAAATCAGGAAAAAAATAATGCAGCCAGAGTCTCTGCAGCAGCCCCTGCTCTCACTCACCTTCCTAGGCTCCAGCACTGCAATTTTACTTCCGTCCTCCAGGTGGCGCTGTAACTCTGTGGTGAGATTAATGATAGCTATCTCACCAGAGTGATTCAGAGCCTCGGAGGACAGGAAGGAGAATGACTACCAACACCTGGATCCCCCCAGGAGGCGAGTAAAAAGGCCCGCTGCGTGCTATACTCTGCATTGAGCTCTTCATGCTTACCGCCTGGGAGGTTAAAGGATAGGTCCACTTATTATTCTGAAATAGTGATGAGCAAAAATGCTGATATTCTTTTTGTATTATTTTTGTAATGTAAAATTCGACTTTTGAGTAAAAAGGCCGTCAAAAATCATTTTTTAATATGTTTGTGACTTTAGGCATTCTTTGTAATTTTTCGTGTTAAAAGGTGGGATTTTTTTTTGCATTTAAAGAAGTGGTTTTTCATTTATTTTTTTTTGTGAATTTTCGCATTGCAAAAAAATTTGTTTCATTTGACCCCATTGCGAAAATACAACCTATTTTTGCAAAAATATTTACGAAATCGAAAATAACATTTTTGATGCAAAAATGATTTTGGCGAAAATTTGCAAGCAACACTGTTCTGTACCTTTTTTAAGTTACAAAGGTGTAAATAGTTACATGCTAATTTCGTGTATCAGAAGCAGTTGAGTACAATGTTAGCCGTCAGTAAAAGCAAGACGTTTTGAATCAATTAATGGTAACATCCTTATTTCACCTTCCTGGTGACTGGAAATACTATGGTAACCCTATTTCCAATCGGAAAAATGGAAATTTTTCATTCCGACTGAAATTTCCAACCATCTCTACTAGTCAGGTTACAATAGCTTCCCTAAGAGATCTATAACAGAGAGAATTGTAAAAGCAAAAATGTCAGTCCATTGACTTAAATACAATTTTAAAATTCAGATTTGAGGAGCCCAAATATATTGGCCAATATGTCAACTTTTATGTCAACTATGTAAAAGTTTATGTCAACTTTTAGATGTCAAAATGAATTTCAGGACATTCAAACAGTATGGGGCACACAGTACAACAGAGTGTCTTATTTATGGCTGTATTTTGGAGAAAGAAAAATTTAGCATGTCGAGAGAGGGAAACCGAGACAGGATCAGAGTTAGTTTAGCGCGAGAATGAGGACGCCTTATTAAATGGGCTCTCCTTTTCTCCGCTCCATCACCCGGAATCTCAGAGGCTTCAGCTGATGGTGTCACCGTCGACTGTTCGGAAAGGAATTAGGTGGCCGTAGAAATTGGACGTTTCTATAAAGAAACTGGCATATTGCGAAATAGAAAAAAGCCCCGGAGGTCAATTTAAATCCCCGTTTCAGACAGCGAGAAGGAGTGAAAAACAACAACAAAATAAAATGGTAATGTGTCAAATCAATGTAGTGCTGAAGGGGGAGATATATTAAACGGTGGAGCTACTGGTGGTTCAATTACTATTTTATGCTTCTACCCCAAAGTAAAATACAATTTTACAGAGAAACAGGCAGAAGGATTTAGCACAACACAACACCCACTTGAATTCAACCTGAGATGATAGACATCTCAGGTTCTATACTTGCCTGTGGCTTCCTTAAGCGGAGAATGCTCCCAGCTGCGGGCACGCAGGGCCTGGCCACAGATGCATGCAGAAAGCTTTCGGGCCATATTGCGAAAGGCAGGAACCAACTGGGGAAACAGTGGGGGGGGGGGGGGCTGAATGTCCTCAAGGGGGTTTAAAGTGAACCAGAGACAAAGCACCCTCATGTATTTTACCATATAGATCAGTGGGAACATTAGAGAAAACACCTACCCTGCTCTCTGTTTCATTCTTCACTGCTCAGCTTGCTTCTTATCATCCCTGATAAAATCCCTGAGTGAGCATTCAGTCTGGCTTTGCTATAATGACTCAGCTATAATGATTACTGAGCAGAACCAGCAGGGGGCAGGCTTGGGCTTAAAAAGACACAAGAGAACACAGACTGAGCTATAAAGATTCCTGAGCAAAGCCAGACTGAATGCTCAGTTGGGGATTTTATCAGGGCTGATTAAAAGCAGGCTGTGCAGTGCAGAATGAAAAAGAAAGCAAGGTAGGTGTTTTCTCTAATGTTCCCACTAATATATATGCATATATAAAATATTTTTTTTTTCAAAAACACCTTGTAGTTTTTGAGAAAATGGATTTTTATAAATGCAAAGGAATTTTTTTTTCTGAGTTTAAAAACCATTTATCCTTTGCATTTTTGCATCGAATTTCTCAAAAACTACAAGATTCTTTTTTTGACTTGTCTTGTTAATATATGTAGCAAATTTTGATGACAATGGCATGTACTGTATGCGGGCTTTGCTATTAACCTCTAAAGTCGGCACAACATTACACGGAAATTACATAAAATTGTGAAATTACGGTCCCAGATTACATTTAAAAATGAAATAACTATGATTTTTCCTGAAATTTTGCATTTCGATTTTGCATCGTAATTGCAAACTACGATAACACAAAATTCATCACCAGCCCACGTCTGCACATGCCAATGGAGCCACTCTTTTACATCTTCTTTCTCTGTGCAGAGTGACTCCTGCGCAGGCATGGCCATCCACGCACCTGTACAGTGGAGCTACACTCGTACAACGAGGGAAGCATGGCCACGAAAGGAAGAGAGCCATGGCTGGAGGCTTCCCCCTACTGAGGTAAGTATGAATTTTTTTTAAAGTTTCATGCTTATTTTAATTATATCAATAAGTGAACATTTGGAGATCTTTCTCGTTGGACAGTATTCATTTTATCTTTTTATTGGGTTGCTAAATTCCAAAACCTTTACAACTAATTATTGAAACTCAAATTGGCTTGGTAAGCTCAGTGATCCTTGACCTACATACACAGGTGAATCCAATTATGCAAATTTTCCTTCTCTTTTAAGGTTCTCTGAAGAGTAGCAAAATGGGGGTCTCAAAACAACTCTCAAATGACCTGAAGACACAAATTTTTCACCATCATGGTTTAGGGGAAGGATACAGAAAGCTGTCTCAGAGATTTCAGCTGTCTGTTTCCACAGTTAGGAACATACTGAGGAAATGGAAGACCACAGGCTCAGTTCAAGTTAAGGCTTGAAGTGGCAGACCAAGAAAAATGTCGGATAAACAGAAGTGAGGAATAGTGAGAACAGTCAGTCAACCCACATACCAGCACCAAAGACCTACAACATCATCTTGCTGCAGATGGAGTCACTGTGCATCGTTGAACCATTCGGCACACTTTACACAAGGAGATGCTGTGTGCAGTTGAAGCCTTTTTAGCCACAGCAAAAACAGAGCCGCTTAAGGTATGCTAAAGCACATTTAGACAAGCCAACTTGATTTTGGAATAAGGTGCTGTTCACTGATGAAACTAAAATTGAGTTATTTGGGCATAACAAGGGGTGTTATGCATGGAGGAAAAACAACACAGCATTCCAAGAATAACGCCCACTACCTACAGTAAAATATGGTGGTGGTTCCATCATGCTGTGGGGCTGTGTGGCCAGTGCAGGGACTGGGAATCATGTCAAAGTTGAGGGACGCATGGATTCCACTCAGTATCAGCAGATTCTGGAGACCAATTGTAATGAATAGCGGAGATGCCGCCACGCGGTCTAGCGGCAGGGCGGCTGTCTCCGCGTTCAGGCCGGCGGTTTCCGCACAGCAACATGTGTCTAGTTTGCCTGGGCCTTCTAGTGCACACAGATGGAGAGCTACGCGCGCGCGCCAGAAGAGAGGACCTTTATGCCAGCAGGAGAGGTATCAGCTGATCAGCTGATTCCAGCTGGACTCCTGATTGGCTGAGTGGCTAGGGTGGCGCTGCAGAGCGCTGTAAGTATATATAGAACTTGCTTGTCAGTTGCTGGTTGTCTGCCGTTGCGAATACTAACGTGTGAGCACTCAGACCTCAGTCAGATCCTACAGTGTGTTAGAACCAGTTGGAACTGGGAATTCACACTTAGCCAGATTCCGCTCTTGAAGTTTACTGTGTTATTACTGTGTTATACTTTAGACCAGTTCCGGGATGTTGAGACCAAGGACCTCACACCCAAGTATAGGATTACTGTGTCATTGCTGTGTTATACTTTAGACCAGTTCCCGGTTGTTGAGACAAAGGACCTCACACCCTAGTATAAGATACTGTGTTATTCTTTAGACTAGTTCCCGGGTGTCGAGACCAAGGACCTCACACCTCAGACTAGGATTGTGCTTATTGATATTTGTTATGACCTCTGGCTCTGTTGACCTCTCTCTTGCTTTCTGATTCGGTACCTCCGCCTATCTGTCTTCCAGTTGCCAACCTTGCCTGTACCCGGTTACCGAATCAGCCTTCTGTCTCTGTACCTTATCTGCTCGTGTGTTGCCGACCTGGCCTGTCTGACCTTTCTGGCTGTCACTCATCCCTCGAGTGATCAGTCTTACTGTACTACTCGTGACACTAACCCTCCAGGTGGCCATTAGCTGCAAGGGCTGCCTGCTCCTCAGGAAGTCCTTCTTGCAGTTCAGTCAGGGGGCTCTACCCCATAGGAGTCCACTGGCTGCAGTACAGTCTGATTCTGAATCCATCAGGAAATCCTTGGCTGCAGAACAGTCTGATTCTCAATCCATCTAGGAATCCTTGGCTGCAGTACAGTCTGTCTCTCCTCCGCTTCAGGAGGTCAGATGGAGTACAGCCAGTGGCCACCTGCACCTCAGGGGTCCACTGACTGCAGTAGAGTCTGTATCTCCCGCTCCTCGGGAGATAACCTTTCTTACTGTTGCACCAAACACTTTACCACATTAGGTGTCCTGTGTGAAGCTATACTGGTATTATTGGTGATTCTGCAGATCACACATGGTCGGGTATAGCGTCTGTATTATTGATGATACTGCAGATCACCAATAATCAGAAATCCTCTGCGTGCTGACACCAATCGTTACACCAATGTCCAGGTATCAGTGACAAAGCTGAAGCTGCCCCAGTCCTAGATCTTTCAACAAGACAACGACCTTAAACACTGCTCAAACTCCACTAAGGCATTCATGCAGAGGAACAAGTACAACGTTTTGGAATGGCCATCTCAGTCCCCAGACCTGAATATAATTGAAAATCTGTGGTGTGAGTTTAAGAGAACTGTCCATGCTCGGAAGCCATCAAACCTGAATGAACTAGAGATGTTTTGTAAAGAGGAATGGTCCAAAATACCATTCAGACTCTCATTGGAACCTACAGGAAACGTTTAGAGGCTGTAGTTTCTGCAAAAGAAGGAATTACTAAATATTGATTTCATTTCTTTTTTGTGGTGCCCAAATTTATGCACCTGCCTAATTTTGTTTAAACAATTATTGCAGACTTTCTGTAAATCCAATAAACTTAATTTCACTTCTCAAATATCACTGTGTGTGTCTCCTATATGATATATTTAACTGACATTTTTTATCATAACAACCAAAGATTTATACAGGAAAATTATGAACAGTTAACAAGGTTGCCCAAACTTTCGCATCCCACTGTATTTCGTACAAATATTCATATCAGCGCAAGGCTTTACTCTTAGATTGATCCTAACTTCCCCAGTGGCCCTTTGAGTTTTTCCATTGAGTACTATTTTATAAATTTACAGAGTTCCATAGATTCAGCTATTTTGTCTCTAATCTGACTCGATCCTGCCATCGAAATGTCTAGCAGACCCATCATGTTTACAGCAGCAGAGACGAGCCACAACTTCAAAATGTCCTTCTTTGCTGTTAGAATTGTTTGATGTTCTATTCTGGTCAACTTGTTTTCTTCCTTTTCACCCTTTTAGATGGATGGAACCAGACACTATAAAATTAGAAGTCCTTAACGATTGGGAAGTCGTTTTCTAAGGTGGTTGACTAAGCTACACTTGCGGCAGGAGGTTGATTCCTGGTCTTTTTTGTCCTTGAAGGGGAACTTAAAAGACACATAGACTTTCTGAAGAACTCCCAAAATAATTTCCCTGTGATCTTCAGTTACCATTGATTTTCTAAGTTTAGCTCAGTTCAGTTTTATTAAACAGAACTTGAAGTGGCTTTTAAACTAAAAAGTGAATCTAAATCTCTCCTAAACAGGGGTGTATCTGGGCACTGCAGTATCGTAGCACCCATGGCAAACATTTAAATTGTGCCCCCCTCAATGAAGTAGTCAAATGACTCAAGATCATACTTAAAGGGGTTCTGTGGACTGTTTCAATAAACAAAAACTGCCACTTACTTGGGGCTTCTATCGGCTCTCTGCAGCTGAAAGGTCCCGCGCCGTCCTCCTCCGATACTCCGTTGCCTGCTGCCGGTCCCGTTGTAGTATTCATCTAACAAGACTAATAATGCTAGCTCCCACGCACATCATCGGGAGCTTACTGTGCAGGCGCAGTACAAAGTTTTCTTCTTCCCTCTCCTGGTCCTGCTCCGACTCAGAGCAGTGCATGCACAGTAGCCTCCAACTGGCAGTGATTGATCAGCTTTGAGGGGGTCGCTGCTGCTGCTGGCTGAAGAGTCACAGAAGGATGACATGGGCACAGGATGACTCCAGAGGGCTGCAAAAAGCCCCAGGTATACGAAGCCCCAGGCCATAAGAAGCGTGACCAAGGAGGCATGCTGCCTGGCACAGCACATGCACAGTAGCCCCGGGTCACGGACTTTAGCTTGGCTACAGCAGCAAAACACATGGGACTGGGATGACAACAAGACAGGTGACAGACTACAGCTGTCTCAAAATTCTGGGAGGTCCAGTAGATGAATTTCCAGTTTGGAAATGCAGGTATCGGTAAGAAAAAGAGACAAAAAGAGCATGAGAACTGCCAATACTGTAGTAGTAAAACAACTACTCACAAACATGGGTTACTATAGGCAACCACAATTCTTAGCACGTGTAGAAGGACCGTCTCCACTCAGTTATGATGACTCATTTGGGTCAACGTGGGTTGATCTCCAGAAAAAAGAAAGGACCACTGGATCTAGTCGCAGAGGTAACACCTGGGACAGGGGAGGAGACAATGCAGGATGGGAGGAGGTGCCCCAATTGTGATACAATATGTAGTGAGTGGAGGTAAATAATATGTACAGTCTTACCATGTGATAAGAGATATAGAATTTAATTGTTAGACACCAATAAAAAGACAACGCATTTCACAGAACTTGTTTGGAAATAGAGATCCATAGCTCAGATACTGTCTCGTATTGACCTGAGGAAGCGGGCAGGTCCCACAAAACACGTTGTCTTTTTATTGGTGTCTAACAATAAAAGTATTTTCCTGTTATGATCATGAGGTAATACTGCTCCTATTACCTTATATGCTCGCATATAAGCATAATTTTTCAGCAAAAAAAGTGCTGAAAAGTTACCCTTTTAGGTTAAATGCGAGTCAGTGGAGCAAAACAGATTGTGGAGCAGGTTTTGTTACTGGCAGAGGAGCGTAAGGATCTTGCACTAGTGATCCTGCTCTTGCCAGCTGGTTGCTGCTGTGTCCGTGCCCCTCATCCCCTGTAACACTGCTTAAGATTACCTCTGTCCCCTGGCTTGTGGAGAGGAGCATGCAAGCAGCATGTCAATGGTGCAATGATTGGGGATTCTTCCTGTGTAGCAATCTCTGTGTCACAAATCTATGACGCCACCTAGTGGCTTCTTGAGACACAGCTGTATCATCCTTGGGGCACATCTGGCTATAGGGAGGGGGGCTGACTTGTACTGGGGCACATCTAGCTACTGTGGAGGGGGCTATACTAGAGAGGGGCTTATATGTGAGTCAATCACTTATTCCTGGTTTCTAAGGGAAAAGTGGGTGCCTTGGCTTATATGCGAGTCGGCTTATATGCAAGTATATACGGTACTTACCTCCACTCACTACATATTGTACCACAATTGGGGCCATCTTGCATACAGCTGTCTCGGGTCTACTTTGAATTTGGAAGATCCTGTGTTGTTGTTTTTTCCTCTGTTCCCTACTTTTTGATAGCTGGGGAGAATCAGTTCACTTAGGTAGACATCTCTCCTAATGGAAAATAACTAAGTTATAATTATTTAGGCCTCCAAACCTTTCAAGAGAGGATGCATTTTTTTGTGACAACAAGCTGTTCATCATTACTTATTATGGTAGAAATTAAGTGTACCATCGGCAAATAGTAGACCCCATAATGCTGCACAAGATTTTATACATAGAACACAATTTCTCACAGTGCGTTAGGTTGCCCCGCTCATCCAGGATATTAGTTAGTGGCTTTCTGCCTTTTCCTCCCAAACATGGAAAGTTTAATAGTCTCTGCCCCGGGGAATGCAAGCAAAATAACTAATGGGAAATAATGGGGAAATTTGTTCTGGTCATTTTAACTTTTTCCTAATTTCCCTCCACTTAATAACAGGTCTTGTATTAAAATGTTTCTCTCTAAGAGATTGTGGCTTTCGGGATAGAGTTGTATAGAGTCTGCTAATGACCGACAACTTACGTTCAGCTATTCTATTTCTAAACTTGTGTAATGATTTCAATTTCCCAACCGGTCCCAACCCTTACATGCTGGTATAGGCTAGTGGAATTGTATAGTTTTTTTTATTAGGTGAATTAAAACCAAAATGTTCTTTTTCCTAGCTGCAAGCCTGTGTTTTTTTTTAACCTGCCATATACAGTAAACTCTGATTAAGGGACAACTAAAACGAAAGGAATAAGGAGGCTGCCATATGTCTTATCATTTAAAGAACGCCCGAGGAGAAAATAAACTAGCTTGTATCTATCTTCCTTCTCCTAAAAATGACTTTTTAAGATATTTCACAGTTTTATTTTATGTTTAAATCTTTTTAAGTTTTAACTGTTTTATTGTTTTTGCTCAATGACACATTCATTGACATATGCCAGAGCTAAAATCTATGAACTATTGACATTTTTATCCCTTTCCTGCTCTCAGAAGCCATTTTAAGCTAGGAAAGTGTTTTATAGTTGGAATTTCTTATCAGTGAGGGTCACACTGTAGTCACTTCCTGTCTGAGTCAGGACTGAGTCAGCCACTTACATACCTGGTATTTAACTCTTTCAGGCAGAGAAAGAAAAAGAGGATCACAGCACAGTTATTAGTGTGCTTGGCACTGTACATACACATGTCTATCTCATCATGTCACATGAGTCACCTCAGGTATCCTTTAAAGTGAGTCTGAAGCAAGTATTAAATGTGTGTTACCAAGGCCAGCCCTTTTTTGTCCAATCCCAGAAAAGAGATACTCTAAAAAAATGTAAAAACCTTAATGCTGTCTGGAAGTGAAAGGTGGCACCGATTTTCATCTGATTCTGCAATAATTATCTAATCGGATGGTCAATTGGCCACCTAGTCGACAGATGTATGGCCACCTTGACATGAAGGCTGCCCGATTCCTGACTTGGTGGCAGAGTGCAGATGACACAAGTCTGCTATCTAGCTATTCTAATGTAATAAACCAGTCTTGCTGGTTGGAATATGAGAACCTTACTTATTTATTGTTTGTGTTGTTGAACAACACTTATTCCACCAGGTCCCCCATCCTTGTGTGTGTAAGATAGCTGCCATTGCTACGCTATTTCTTTTGGACTGCAGTCATGCCACATGCTACTGCTAAGCTCAAGTGTTTGCCTGGGATAATGTTATCTGTCACCTTACAGTATTTACACATCAGTATTCATACCCTTTATTAATTCATTGGACACCTTCCAGATGCTGGAAGGCGATACAAAGGCAAGCTTATCTGATCAACAATAACAAGGAATTATGCATTTTTTCTAATAACGGTGTTGTAATAAACATGGAGGAAGCAGCTGCGGGCAGTCTGGCGTCCTCCCCAGCTGCCTCCATTCCTCTGCCTAGCGTGTCCCCCGTGCCTCCGGCGTCTAGAACGCCGAGGACGGGTTTGTCAGCTGCACATAGGGTTGCATTGTCGCGTGCGCACAGACAGGACCTTTATGCGGGGAGGAGGCGCGTCAGCTGACCAGCTGGTCGGCTGACGTCAGAGGAGACATCCGCTGCTCCTCATTGGCTCAGAGGAGTGGGCGTGCCTATTGGGTCTCCTCTGCTTCTTAAGCCTCTCGGATTCACTCGCAACCTGTCTGCTGTTGCGAATACTACGTGTTAGCGCTCAGACCTTAGATAGATCCGGTGTACTTTGATCCGGGAGGAAACCGGGGATTTTACACTAGATAGGAATATTGTTGTTTATATTACTCTTTATTGATACCTGTGTATGACTCTGGCTTGCTTCTGACCTCTCTCTCGTTTACTGACTCTGTACTTCTGCCCATCTGATCCTGTTGCCGACTTTGCCTGTATAACCTGCTTCCTATTGCTATTCGAGTCTGTACTGTTACTATCTGTCTGTTGCCGACCTTGCCTGTCTGACCTCGCCTCCCCACCTGAGAGCCTGATCTCTGGTAAGGGCCTCTGTACTGATAGTACCCACCAGCTCCTCTGGTGAGGTATAGCTGAATCTATCAAGTACTACTGTTGCACCAAGCACTATACATTGTATACCTTCTGTGTGTTGCTATTCTTGTATTATTGGTGATTCTGCAGATCACCACATAATCAGGTATAGTGTCTGGATTATTGGTGATACTGCCGATCACTCAATAATCAGACATCTGTTTTGCTGACACCAATCATTACAGGTGTCATTTGTTTTAAGTAGTGTTGGTGTTTGAATTCAGCATATCAAATTCAGAACACTCAAATACTGCCAAACACAACAGTTCAGCACCATTTCAATACCAAACAAGCAGAAAGGGTCAGTGGGAGTTTACTAACTTGTGCCCCCGGCGCATTTCGCATGGCTCTGATACCTCCCTTTTTCTTGCTTTGAAAGCAGAAGCATCGGAGTCAGGTGAAACGCGCCATGAATTGTATGCAAGTGAACCGCCCTGACCCTGTCCATTTGTTTGGTGCTGAAATAGAGCTAAAGTGTGGCGTTCTGCAGTCAGGGGCGTAGCAATAGCCATAGCAACCATAGCAGCTGCTATGGGGCCCTTATCTCTTGGGCAGAGGTGGCCCAGGTGGTACGTGATGTATTAATTAATAAAACGGACCTCACATACTCACTGGTTCCTGATTCTTCTATAAAGTTATAACCACCTGCTGTGTCTTCTTTTTGAAATCACCCCTGGGGCTGTGTGTCTGTGAGCTATGTGATATTCACTGGAGGCACGCTTTAAAGTAAGTCTGAGACGTAATTATAGAAAAAACAGGTCCTTACCTAAGGAGAGGGAAGACTCTGGGTCCTATAGAGCCATACCCTTCTCCTCACAGTGTCCTCATTCACCCGCAGGCTCCTCCGTTTGAATCTCCCGCCGTGGGAGACTTCAGAAGTCTTTGGAAGCACTTGGGTTCCTGAAGAACGGCAGCTCTGTACTGCGCATGTGCAGTACGGATCGGCCCATCTTCGGAAGCCCAAGTGCTTTAGAAGACTCCCGAAGTCAGCCCAACGCATAAGATAGCAGTCTACAACCCATGGGTTACGAGGGAGCCTGCTGAGGAATGCAGGGACTGTGAGGAGACCAGGAAAGCTCTATAGAACCCAGAGTCTTCCTTCTCCTTAGGCAAATATCTGTTTTTTTATACTCTCTTAAGTATCTTTAACTTTAATGTGTTCCTCCACCTTCTGACTTAAGGTGCGTACACACACACTACAGCAGCCAACGACGAGTCCGTCGGACCCTCGTGCTGGGCGGGTTTTCAGCAGACTGTAGTGCGTGTGTACGCACTGTCAGCTGACTGATAAGGCTGTTCCTGAATGATCCGCCAGGCGGGAGGTGCCAACGGACCCAGCGGGAGGTGCCAACGGACCCGTTGTTGGCTGCTGTAGTGCGTGTGTACACACCTTTAGTATCAGTGCCCATAGACTAAGTGCAGTATAGACTTCATGAGAATGTACATTTCCTGTTTTATTCATCTCCATAGGGTAGGGGCAGGTGGCAGCGTTCAAGATTTCCTTCATCTTGTGGCCCTATGAAAGTTTTGCTATGGAGCTCCATAAACTCTAGCTAAGCCACTGTTGGCAGTGTTCGGGTGTTCCAAATTTGATATGCCGAATTTGAATGCTGACACTAGTTTTCAGTACTAGATTCATTGTCCCATGGAAATTTTTTTCTTCATTTATACATAGTGATGTTTTTAATTTATTTTATTTATTTGCTATTTATGGAATTTCTGGACTCTGACGTTTGGCTAGACATACTATTTCTTATATGTCTTTCAGTTTACTTCACTGTGACTCACAGGCTGAAAAAAATCAAAACAAAAAGTCGGGGCCTCAGCTGTGAAGAATATTTGTTGCCTATTTACAGCGAGGCAAAATAGAATTAAGTTCAATTCCTCTTTCTCTTTTGCAATCCCCACATCTCCTCTATCGTTATCTACAGCTTGGCTGGTTCAGAGGCAAAGCACTAATGGTAACAGACCACAGGTAAATGGAACTGCCACAGTTAGGTGGGAAAGGATTGTGAGGGAAATGCTTGAAGAAGCGATGTTGTCAGATAAAATCACCACGTTTTACAGCCTTCCGCTAATCCTTGCTAGACACCTGTTAACAGATAATCAAATGATTGAGTGAAACATGAGAAATCAGATTATCCCTTCAAGAGATCACCAGATAAACTGGCAAACAAATATATTCAGCGCCTCTTAAAGAAAAGGGCAGAAAATGGGATCTAAAAGGCAATGTACAGTGATATTCACACCAGTGGCTGTTCTCTGCAACGTAACAGAATTCATCTATTTTTACAGGTACACCAGTCAACCAAAAACATTAATACCACTAGTGATGATGATCCGCTAATTACGATTACGCAAATTTTAATTATGATTTGTACATTCAATTGATTTTGTATAGTCATTTGTAATTTCACATAAAATTTAGTGTAATTTTCATGTAATTTTGTGCCGACTTTATCAGTGAATAGCAAAGCCCTCATACATGCTATTGACACCAAAATTGCTACATATGTTAAGGAGAATCGTGGGTACAAGTCAAAAAAAGAACTTTCCAAAAATACCTTGTAGTTTTTGCAAAGAAAAAATGTTTTTTAAACTCAGAAAATCGACAATTTAAAAACCATTTTTCTTTGCATTTTTAAAATCGATTTCCTTAAAAACTACAAGGTCTTTTTGAAAAATATTTTTTTTAAGTTGTACCCACTATTCTCCTTTCCTATTCTCGGCACAAACTTTTGGGAAATTTCTGCTCAAAATTATGGGAAGTTATGAAATATTACTATTACATACGAAATTAATTACGATTTTCCCTGAAATTTTGCATTACGATTACAGTGCGTGATTGCGAATTTCGATGCAAAATTTTGCATTTGCGAAATTTTGGCCCACCACAGAACACCACCTACCTAATATTATTTAGTCCTCTTATGCCACCATAGCGGCACTGACCCATTGATGCTTGGACCCCAGAAGACCTCTGAATATGTGGTATCTGGTACCAATACATTAGTAAAGATATTAGTAGCACATCCTTTAGGGCAGAGTTCCCCAACCCTGTCCTCAAGGCCCACCAAAGGTGCATGTTTTGCAGAAAACCATACACAATCACAGGTGGGGTAATTAATGGCTTAGCAGAGTTGATTAACTACCTCTGTGGATTTATACAAAACATGCACTGTTGGAGGACCTTGAGGACAGGGTTCGGGAACACTGCTTTATGGTCTGTAAGTTGAGAAGAGGAGCCTCCATGGTTTCAACTTATTTTTCCCTCACATCCCACAAGTGCTCAGTTGTGTTGATATCTGGGGAATATGGAGACCAATCAAACGTTATTCAACCAACACCTTGGTCCAGTGATGCTTGACATACCCACTGTAGTGATCTTCAATGGTGGACCGTGTTGAGCATCGTCACTCTGGCTGGTCTGCAGCTATGACCAGCACTCAGGAATTTGTTCTACAGTACTTCACCTGTGTGGTTGGACTAAATGAATTCTCCTTCCATCATCATGTTCATGAATGAGCTTTGGGTACCCATGAACTGGATAGCAGGTCATCTGTTGTTCTTGCTTGAACCACTTTTGGTAGGTACTTAGCACTGCATACAAGTAGCACCACAAAGGACCTGCCATGTCGCAGATTCTCTGACCCAGTCAATACTCTTGTTAAAGTAACTGAGATCCTTACACTTTAAGCCCATAACCTTGTCCACTTGCTGCTAGGGATGGTTGGAAATGCCCATTTCCGAATCTTCAGAAATTCTGATTTCCGCCAATGCTGATTTCTGTTTTTCCAATTCTCCAATTTCCGATTTTCTTTTTTTCCAGTTTTCTGATTTCCAATTTTTCCGTTTTTTTCCGATTTCCAGTTTTTGAGGAGTATTTTATTAGTCATTTCTTTGCATCAGAGTATGCAAAAAAAAAATGAAAAAAAAAAATCTGAAAAATGGAATTTGGAAAAACGTAAATACGTCCCAGTTGACTCTGCTTTCTCTGATTGGTCCAATGCTTCTGAATTCTGTGATTGGGCTAAAATTACCGAGTTGTGATTATTTCCTGCAGAAATCCATTTTCCAAAATGCTGTACAATTTCCGATCAGGAATGTGGAAATTTGAATTCCCCGAAATGCGAATGAGCACCCGTAGTTGTGATGTTGAAGTTACGCTGTGATTTTACCTAGGTGATAATTTCCCACCTGATATGACATACGTTGGTTCTGAACCACACAATAACCACATGGCAGCCACTGTCCCGGGACTGTCCACATTCAGTTACATTTACAGTCTATGATGCTTTGGTAGGTCAGTGGTCACTGGGCGATTAACGTGTGGTTACCGATGTCCATTAGATTGAGGGCTTCAGGTCTTAATTGTATTCTCCACCTGATCCTAGAAGGTGTGATTGCAAAATAAGACAGAACCATTAGCGGGGATAGAATTTACTGCACTTATGAATGCGAAAGGAAATTAAAAAGTTCCTTTCCCATTTATCAAGCAGGAAATGTGCATACACAGGGGTTCACGGGGTGAAATACATTTATTCTGCACCGGCAAGACATTTTAATGTTCCAGAATTGCAAGGGGAATTTCCAGCCCCGCATATGTGCGTTTGTCAAAGGCAATGAACAGAAATCCCTCAATCAATCAAAACACGTGGTAACTAAAGAGCCTATGTTTTTAGTTATCGCGAAAAAATGTAAAATTTAGAAAACATGTAAGCACAGACGAGTTAGAAGTACGTTTGTTCCAGAGTAAAATGAGCGATATACTATATGTCTCCTGTGTTGCTTTCACTTACAGTAGGTAGTAGAAATCTGACAGAACCGACAGGTTTTGGGCTAGTCCATCTCTTCAGCATGGCCTTTATGCTTTATAAAAGCACTCCCTGAAAAGGATTTATACAAAGGTGCTGGCCAGCCTCCCTGCTCGCTTCACAGTCTTTTGACAGTTGGATGGAGCAAATGACATTTACTAAGTGCTTTTGAAAATGAAGAACACTCTGAGAACCCCCATGAGGAGATGGGCTAGTCCAAAACCATCAGTTCCATCAGGTATCTACTACCTACTGTAAGTGACAGCAACATAGGAGAAAAGTAGTTTATGGCTCATTTTACTCCGGAAGAAAGGTACTTCTTACTTGAATGTGTTTACATGTATTTTACATTTTGCGATTTTCGCGATATCGATTTTTAACGTAAAGCAACAATAAATTAATTTCAGCATTTTAACATTTCTTTCCTTTTTATTTATTTGGATGGAACCGCTGCAGAAGGTGATGTAGGAACATTTCAATGTCATGACAAGAGCATTGGCACGCCGTACGCAGTCTTGTTTGGGTTATGTTTTAATTCCGGCAAGTTCTGTCTTGCCAGATGTCCATTTGTGACTTATTTATATTAATATAGAAGTGCCAGTGGGGGAGGGGAGGGGGGCGGATCTGATGGTATCAGGCAGAGATTGGGTAAACATACTTTGTTAATACAGCTCATGCACGTGTCTTTATGAAGGTTTATATAAAATGTTTTCTTACATTATGTCACTGGGAATTCTTAACAATATTAAACAAAAGTCTTCCTAGGCAAAGCTACACAGGAAAAGGTGACAAATGAAATCAAAAATCACGTTCTTAGGCTGAGTTCACCGGGACGTTTATAGAGTGTGTTAGATTAAGAGTATTTTAATACCCTCTAAAACGCAGACTGTGTTTGCACCCCAGTGGTTGAAGACAGTTAATAACCCTTCTTACCACTCTCACACCTTCACTACGATTTAAAGAGGCCCTGTAGTGACATATACATAGTAAAATGTAGTGACTTATTCGGGAAACCCAATTTAACATTAAAGGACAACCGAGGTGACATGTGACATGATGAGATAGACATGAGTATGTACAGTGCCTAGCACACAAATGACTAGGCTTTGTTCCATTTTTTCTTACTCTGCCTAAAAGAGTTAAATATCAGGTATGCAAGTGACAGCTTCTGTCCAGGTCGGGAGTGGTTTCGGACTATAGCATCACCCTCACTGATAAGTAATTAAGCCATAAAACACTTTCCTGTCAGTAAATGGCTTCTGAAAGCAGGAAAGAGATGAAAAGGGTTAAAAATAACTATAACAAGTAACTTGTCTATATATCTTATCTAAAGTTTAGATAGTTTACATAGCAAATATAGCTGCAAACAGCTTTAATAGAAAATGATTATTTCTTCCTGTAATACAATGACAGCAGCCATGTTGTTTGTAAACATTACACAGAGGCAGGCTTATCTGCATCTTGAGCACTCAGCCTGTGAAAAAAAAAACTAATCCCCTCTCCTCCTCCCTCCTCCCCTCTGCCTCTGAAATCAATGGCTAGTAACACCTCCTCCTCCTCGTGCCCAGACTGAGCTCCCATGAGCCCTTGCTACGGCCAAGGCTCTCTGAAAACCTGTGGGCGTGGTTTATTTAGTTTACAGGGAATTAGAGTATTAAAACAAAAACAAAAAAGTATTTGGCTTTAGAAATGCCCTATAAACAATAGGAAAGGAACACAATTATGCAATGAGTAAAAGTTCACTTCGGATCCACTTTAAGCTCTGGCATACCGCAATAAGCAGAGTCAATGAAACCGTAAAAACTAGATTTAAATATAAAATAAAACTGGGAGATATCTAAAAAGTTGTCATTTTTAGGAGAAGGAGGATAGATACAATTGTTTAACTCATCACTTTAATTTCACCTCGGATGTCCTTACATTTTTCTGGTTTCAGCATCAGAAACACTTCTTATATCTACTGTATATATTGCTGTATGTTGGTACAGTTTGTGACCCCTCACTCCCAGTGACATTTAGCCTAGGCTCTGATGTCACACAGCCTTCTGCCTCAAAGCACTATGGGAGACCAGGTATTGTTTCTGCTTACTTTACTACAAACAAATATTCCGCAGTGATGCACCTTGCTAGCAGTAGTAGTAGTAGCAAAGAAAAGAGTCTCATATTGTGTTGCAATGCAGGAAGGGTTAAAAAAAACTTGTTGTTATCTATACAAAAGAGTTTTTCTGTGCTAGTCGACCAACGTGGTTGAACTCAGTCCTGTTTTCTGAAGAGCTTAAACAGCCAAAAACCAGTGGGAGACAGCTTGAGATAAGGTTTTATTGCAGGAAAGTTCAAAGGGTCATTACTTCTGCTTTGTTTTACAGCTTAAAATATAGAGGCCCACATGCAATTTACTTTTTCTCTTGAATTTTCTTCAAGGTAATATTTCACAACTTGTCAATTAACTGCCTTTTTAAACTACCAGCAAACAAGAATATACTCCAAATAGTTAATTCCAAAAACTTTCCCCCCTACTTTTTGGTACTTTTTTCGAATGCTGAGCTGAAGTACTGAAAAGTTATTTTAAAGAGAAGATGAAAAATTATCTCCTAGGATAAAACTCAGGAGAAAATGGAAATTGCATATGGACCAGAGTGTGGATTCTAAACTGCAACTGTGAAAGTCTCTTTTCTTTGCTACTAATGTTCTATCTATTATCCGTACTGCACATTCAATTTGTTATCTCATAATGCTTTTAGACGCTCAGAATTTAATGTCTACGCCAGTATAAAGACACTGTTTTGTATTTGATCTGAGGAAGCAGATTGTGTTCTGCGAAACACGTTATTGTTTATAGTGTCTGATGAATAATAAATCTTTTGTTTGAAATTGGCATTGCCCCTACTTTTTGAGGTAAGCCTTTTTTATTATTTTTTATTGTTTTTAGTCACATAATATAGATATACCGTTCATCCACTACCACTTATTTTTGGGGCGCCTTCTCCCTCTCGGTTGGTACTTCTTATTTGTACGTGTACACATGTTTTTTACATTTTTACATTTTTGCGATAGTGGTCCTTTAAGATTTCAAGCTGCGAAAAGGAAAAAAGTGGGATAGGGAAGTGTGTTTTACCGCGTTTTCAAAATTTTAATACGGGATTTCCAATCTGTGCTTCTACACATACAGAAGAAAAAATTCTGTTGTTTGAATTTAGTTTTTCATAACACTTGAACCACTTGTTAAATTATAATGGCTAGATTTTTTTTCTAACAACACTGTAACTCTAAATGATAACCTTGAGCACTAACTAGCAACATTATAAATAGAAAGATTGTAAATTGTAAACCTAAACAACAAAGTTGAACGACTCATGGATCCTCAGTGGTGTTTTTTTTGGCAAGAGGAGCAATTAAACGATTTCTGGTAATTGCACAATCATTTCTTAAGGATCAATTTGAGGATAAATGTGGCAGGCCGTAGTTACATTTTAACGACGCGGTATTTTCTTTCAGAAGATACAATAATATGAAATTACGCGGGTCAGAGGTTACAGCTCAGCTTCGGGATCCGATCTTTGCAATTTGCAACTCATTGTCATGGTTTTTTTTTTTAAACTTCATGTTTAATTCATTAAAATATTCAATTGGCATCAACTAACCTAAATAACCCAATCATTTTCACCCTTCTTCCCAATTTGAATGTAAATGGCATGTGCCAATTGCTAGGCGACTTCTAAATTCTTGCTTTTCCCAGAGTGCTTTAGGGTTAGACTGACTCCCTTGATCCCGAGTCACTAGGTGTCTACCAAAAATACAAAAAGAGACATCAAACTGTTCATGATAATTTGAGTCTGCCCCGAACCTAACTCCTCATCCCATCGGAGCTGTTGTCTAATGTGGTTTCTAGAGATCTCCACAACAGATAACGTTTGCGTATAATACTCGTTTGACAGCCAATTAAGACATTGTTTCTATCTCGTTTACGAGGCTCAAGGCTTAATAGCAGCAAATGAAACAGAAACTAAAAGAGGAAAACAAGACTACTTGAATAATAAATAATGGCAGATTTGCTGAATGTGACAGGTGCAAAAAGTATGTTGCTCATTACCAGTTAGGTTAGAATTAGGTACTTAAAAGCTATGGTGTAATTCTGGTCATTTATCATCGTTGTGAAAGCCCTTTTGTATGAGAAAAATTCTGAAGAGCTTAGTTGACTGTTCCGACTGTCACAGCTGCTATCACTAAAAGCAGATGTTTGCGAGTCACAAAAAAAAACGAGAGAGGAGCTTAACTAATTTCCATGGAACGGCTGTAGAGACAAGCAGAGATTTGGCACGCTTGCCAGAAGTGGATGGGAGCACACTCATGCAGGTGCACGTGGAGACTACCTAACTTTGCGCATGGAGCCTAGAAGAGAGGAAACTGATATTGGTGGGAGAGGGTTTTTTTTCAAATATATTTTCAAGGCAACGGCAGGAAATAAAATTAGTTTATTTCTTAAAAAGGAAAAACAAAAAAAAGTTGCATCCTGTTTTGCCGTAACTCATTCCTTAATAAGAAGTTTCTCCGTGAATCATTCGACAATTCATTTTTTATGAGATTAAAAATTATTTATTCGAAACAAATGGAAAATCATCTAGCGATAAATAAAGGGACATCTGTTCTCAATATGCAGCATGTGCATGCAAAAAAAAATAGAGGTAAGGAGAAAAGCTGCCGATCAAATCCACCACAGTCAAAAGGCTTTGGCCAACGGAGAGTGAGATACGAGACTCCAGGGGGACATTCCCAAAGGCGGTATGAGTTGGAGTTACCTCCTTCCCTCTGTCTGTCTGCTTCTGTATAGACTGAGGAAAACTATTATAGGACTGTTGTAGGAATAAGATACTGTATGAAGGGAGAAGCATCTGAAGAGTGACCTTTGAGGGCACTCAAAGTGGCATTTAAAGAGGAACCATAATGACCAGGGATAGTTGGAAATGCCAAGTGAAAATTAGAATTTCCGCCAATACCGATTACCGATTCTGCAGATTTCCATTTTCCGATTAACGATTCTAATTTCTGAGGAGTCTTTGTGTGTGTGTGTGTGTGTGTGTGGGGGGGGGGGGGGGGTAATTTTTTGAATTCTCTTACTGGCCATTGGCCAAATTCTTTCGAGTTGACTCTGCGGTCTCTGATTGGTCTATTGCTTCCGAGTTCTGCGATTGGGCTAAAATTACCGAGTTAGGTAATGCGGTATTTCTGCAGAAATCGGATATCTGAGTTCCGATAAGAAATGCCGGTTTCAAATCATAAATGTGGAAATTTTATTTCCGAAGAATCCCAATGAGCATGCCTAGTAATGACATATTAGAATGCAGTAAGCTATTCAGGATACCAACTTTTACGTATATCCTGGTTTCACCATCACAAACACTTCCTATAGCTATATATTGGCATGAAGCTCCACCCTCCTACTGAGGCTGATCCAAGTTCGAAGACTTGACAGCATGAGTCATCACAAGGGGAGGGTGAAGAGAGATCACATGGTCACAAGGTCAGTAAGCCAACCTTTGGATTTGACCAATCAGTAGTGGTTTTAAACTGCACGTTTGATAACTCAGAAGAAAAGTTGCTATTTGCTCAACTTAAGAAGCAGCATTTCAAGCTGTTCATAAAGAACCACTATCGTAAAAAATTGTAAAATTTAAAATATACATACTAATAAGAGCACAGGAGTAAAAAGGTTTGGGGCTAGTTCAGGCCTGGGCTATGTTTGCAGACCATGGGCCACATTCTTAAAATTCCACTTCTCCCCCCCTGTAAAATTGTGTGCGGGCAGCGGGGAATTTGAAACGCACCTCGCTCACGGAAGTCCCGTTGCATCTCCATGGCAACAGGTCGCCATATGATGTGACGTCAGAATGTGCCAGCGTATTACATGCTGGCTGCCAGCGCTGGCGCTTCCTGAAGTCGCATCATGTGATGTCCTGTTGCCATGGAGACGCGATGCGAGACTTCCATGAGCGAGGTGAGTTTCAAATTCCCTGCTGCCCGCACACAATTTTACAGGGAGGGAGGGGGGAAGGAGGAGAATCCAGCCTGTTGGCGGGCCAGTGTAAAAGCGCACGTGGGCCGTATGCGGGCTGTAGTTTGCCCAGCGCTGGGCTAGTTCATCTCCGTATAAATTACTCCTTAAAGGTATGTCATTTTTCCTTTACAAAAGCATTTTGAAGTTTGCACTTTTTCGTGAGAGTGGTCTTCTAAACGAGCAGCAAAATTGATACTAGGGATGGTCTCACTTACCAAGAAAGGTTAGATAAACTTTATTTAGTCTACAGTGTTTATTTGGTCTATAGAAAAGACGCCTTAGAGGGGATCTAATTAACATGTATAAATACATCAGAGGGCAATATAAAAGCTTGGCGGATGAGCTTTTTGTCCCTAGGCCTTCACAAAGGACTAGAGGATATAATCTGCGCATGGAGGAAAAACGTTTTAGCCATTTATTTAGGAAAGGGTTCTTTACAGTAAGAGTGATTAAGATGCAGAATGCATTGCCACAGAAAGTAGTTATGGCAAATTCTATATCTGCATTTAAAGGGGGCTTAGATGCTTTCCTTGCATTGAAAGACATCCATGACTAAAATTACTAGGTAATGCCCGGTGATGTTGATCCAGGGATTTTATCTGATTGCCATCTGGAGTCAAGAAGGAATTTTTTCCCTTTTGGGGCTAATTGGACCATGCCTTGTAAGGGTTTTTCGCCTTCCTCTGGATCAACAGGGATATGTGAGGGAGCAGGCTGGTGTTATACTTTGTTCTCTGGTTGAACTCGATGGATGTTTGTCTTTTTTCATACCAAATAACTATGTAATACTTCCGTTTGAGTATATAACAATGGATTCATATGTGTAGATTTATTTGACATCTGCTAATCAAGGAGCTTATATACTGTGCACAGAGTGAAACAGGCCCTGTAACCGATTGCCAACAAGGCTCTCGTAAAAGATTTGTGCCTGGAGTGCGGCACTGTGAGGAGGAAGTTGTCTCCATTGCATAACATCTGGTGACCTAGGATGCTCTGTGACTCTGTACTGTTAGATGCGTCTGTACATGGTGGTGGATTAAATATGGTGCTAATAATGGTTGTTATTCAGAGTATATTCAGGATCCATGCTCTATGACTAAAATCTAAGCTAAATATGCATTTGCCTTTTTAATCAAGAAGGTATTTGCAAGTGAGTGAGAAGGCTATCCCATGATGCACCAGTGCTGAATATGCAAACCATCCCGTTTTTGTCCCTTAGGGCCTGTTTCCACTTGTGCTACACGCGGCAGCACTTCCGGGTCTGCGGGTACGCAGACGAATGCCTCCCTCCCCCCAGCCGGCCAATCCTGGCGATCGGCTGTCATAGGCTTCTGCTGATCCCTCCCTTGTCCCCCAGGGGGACATTTGTGTCCCCAGTACAGCTCTGCTGCTGATTGCAGCGCTGTACTATGTAAATAGACGGCGATCACGCTGTTTAACAGTCTCCCGAGCGGCAATAGCCGCTCGGAGACTGAAGACGGGGCAGAGCTCCACCCCTTGAGCAGGAGATGCGCGCGCAACCTGCGCACAATCTGCTGCAAATCCCAGCCCCAGGACTTGATGCCAATCGGCGTTAGGTGGTCCTGGGGCTGCAGCCGTGGCCATGCCCATTGGCGTGAGGCGGTCCCTAGTGTTGGGCGAACAGTGTTCGCCACTGTTCGGGTTCTGCAGAACATCACCCTGTTCGGGTGATGTTCGAGTTCGGCCGAACACCTGACGGTGCTCGGCCAAACCGTTCGGCCATATGGCCGAACTAAGAGCGCATGGCCGAACGTTCCCCGAACGTTCGGCTAGCGCTGTGATTGGCCGAACGGGTCACGTGGTTCGGACCCGAACGCGCTCTGATTGGCCGAACTGTCACGTGGTTCGGGTAAATAAATACCCGAACCACGTCATATCTCCGCCATTTGTCTGTGGGTTTAGCTTTGGGTAGGCAGGCAGGGTAGTTCGCGCTCCAGCCACGCTAGCCAGGGTCCCCCCCAGTCATTGTGTGTCGCTGCTGGGAATAGTAGTACACCGCTCGCTCAGCATTCTGTTTACTGCCACTCTGTGTACCTCGCTCAGCCACACTATATAGCATTCTGTTTACTGCCACTCTGTGTCTGCTGGGAATAGTAGTACACCGCTTGCACAGCCACACTATATAGCATTCTGTTTACTGCCACTCTGTGTACCTCGCTCAGCCACACTATATAGCATTCTGTTTACTGCCACTCTGTGTCTGCTGGGAATAGTGGTACACCGCTCGCTCAGCCACACTATATAGCATTCTGTTCACTGTTCTGTGTCTGCTTGGAATAGTGGTACACCGCTCGTTCAGCCACACTATATAGCATTCTGTGTACTGTTCTGTGTCTGCTGGGAACAGTAGTACACCGCTCGTTCAGCCACACTATATAGCATTCTGTGTACTGTTCTGTGTCTGCTGGGAACAGTAGTACACCGCTCGCTCAGCCACACTATATAGCATTCTGTTCACTGTTCTGTGTCTGCTGGGAATAGTGGTACACCGCTCGCTCAGCCACACTATATAGCATTCTGTTCACTGTTCTGTGTCTGCTGGGAATAGTGGTACACCGCTCGCTCAGCCACACTATATAGCATTCTGTTTACTGTTCTGTGTCTGCTGGGAATAGTGGTACACCGCTCGCTCATCCACACTATATAGCATTCTGTTCACTGTTCTGTGTCTGCTGGGAATAGTGGTACACCGCTCGCTCAGCCACACTATATAGCATTCTGTTCACTGTTCTGTGTCTGCTGGGAATAGTGGTACACCGCTCGCTCAGCCACACTATATAGCATTCTGTTTACTGTTCTGTGTCTGCTGGGAATAGTGGTACACCGCTCGCTCAGCCACACTATATAGCATTCTGTTCACTGTTCTGTGTCTGCTGGGAATAGTGGTACACCGCTCGCTCAGCCACACTATATAGCATTCTGTTTACTGTTCTGTGTCTGCTGGGAACAGTAGTACACCGCTCGCTCAGCCAGAGTATATAGCATTGTGTTTACTGCCACTCTGTGTACACCGCTCAGCCAGACTATATACCATTGTTTACTGACACTCTGTGTACACCACTCAGCCACACTATATACCATTGTTTACTGACACTCTGTGTACACCGCTCAGCCAGACTATATACCATTGTTTACTGCCACTCTGATTCTGCTGGGAACAGTAGTACACCGCTCGCTCAGCCAGACTATATACCATTGTTTACTGACACTCTGTGTACACCGCTCAGCCAGACTATATACCATTGTTTACTGACACTCTGTGTACACCACTCAGCCACACTATATACCATTGTTTACTGACACTCTGTGTACACCGCTCAGCCAGACTATATACCATTGTTTACTGCCACTCTGATTCTGCTGGGAACAGTAGTACACCGCTCGCTCAGCCAGACTATATACCATTGTTTACTGACACTATATAGCAGACTATATAGCATTGTGTGTACACCGCTCAGCCAGACTATATACCATTGTTTACTGACACTCTGTGTACACCGCTCAGCCAGACTATATACCATTGTTTACTGCCACTCTGATTCTGCTGGGAACAGTAGTACACCGCTCGCTCAGCCAGACTATATACCATTGTTTACTGACACTCTGTGTACACCGCTCAGCCAGACTATATACCATTGTTTACTGACACTATATAGCAGACTATATAGCATTGTGTGTACACCGCTCAGCCAGACTATATACCATTGTTTACTGACACTCTGTGTACACCGCTCAGCCAGACTATATACCATTGTTTACTGCCACTCTGATTCTGCTGGGAACAGTAGTACACCGCTCGCTCAGCCAGACTATATACCATTGTTTACTGACACTCTATGTACACCGCTCAGCCAGACTATATACCATTGTTTACTGCCACTCTGATTCTGCTGGGAACAGTAGTACACCGCTCGCTCAGCCAGACTATATACCATTGTTTACTGACACTCTATGTACACCGCTCAGCCAGACTATATACCATTGTTTACTGCCACTCTGATTCTGCTGGGAACAGTAGTACACCGCTCGCTCAGCCAGACTATATAGCATTGTGTTTACTGCCACTCTGTGTACACCGCTCAGCCACACTATATAGCATTGCGTACTCTGCCAGTCAGTGTGTATATTGCTGGGATCAGTAATACTCCACTCACCGTCAACCACTATATGAGCTCAACATGAGTTCCCCAGAGACCTCCGCTGTGAGCAGCACTCCCAACAACAGCAACAGCCAACGCCCCACGCAAGCTATAACATCCACCCCAGCAGCCAGTGGTCAGCAGCAGCCCTCCCCGGAGGAGAACGTTGTGTCCATCAGTCCGTCGCCAGAGCGATTAATGAGGGCTGCCATTGAGGAGATGATGGGGCCTGATGTGGAGGAGGAGGTCTGGCTCAGGCCAGCATCCCAAGTTAATGTTGAGGACGATGAGGGGTCTGTGTCTGGGGATGTTGGGGTGGCAGAGGTGGTGGGTGGGTCAGACTCAGGAGAAGAGTTGTATGATGAGGATGATGATCGGGACCATCTGTATGTGCCTCAGAGTCCGACCCCGGAAAACATGTTGTATCGTGTGTTTAGGTACTAAAATCTGCGTTCCCTCCCAGTAGTGTTGGGCGAACAGTGTTTGCCACTGTTCGGGTTCTGCAGAACATCACCCTGTTCGGGGTGACTATATAGCAGACTATATAGCATTGTGTTTAATGCCACTCTGTGTACACGGCTCAGCCACACTATATAGCATTGTGTTTACTTCCACTCTGTGTCTGCTGGGAACAGTAGTACACCGCTCACCCGCCACTGTATAGCATTGTGCTCTGTGTCACTGCTGACAATAGTGGTACACCGCTCACCCACCACTGTATAGCATTTCTGTACTGCCACTGTACTGCTGCCAGTCAGCGTGTACTTTAAGGATAAGTGAAATGAGGAAGAAATCCGGTGAAAGAGGGAGGGGCAAGGGAAGAGGTGTTTCCCCTGACGGTTCACGTACAGGCCACAGGGGAGCACCCAAGAAAACCCACTCAATACTGCCCATGTTGTCCAGGACAACAACCCTCACAGATCCAAAAGAACAGGACCAGATAATTACTTGGATGACCTCTCAAGCGTCCAGCAGTGGGTTAAGCAGCACCAGCACATCACGCACGAGGTCCGAGTCCTCAGCCAGTTAAAGTCTGGGCTTTCTTTGAAGACTGCACTGAGGATGTTACCATGGCGATTTGCAAGGTGTGCAAGACCCGCCTGAGCAGGGGGAAAAGTATTAACAACCTCTCCACCACCAGCATGAGCCGCCACATTCTATCCAAACATCCCACTCTGTGGGCAAACGCGGCAGGACAGGGTACCACCAGCAACACTGCCTCCCTTGGGTTCACCAGACTCACCACCAGACCCGCCTCAGCAGCAGCAGTAGCCCAGCCATTGCGTGGTTCACAACATTCACAAACATCAGACGATGCTGACACTGTCACTTTCCGGACTAGTGCTCTTGAGGTCTCCCAGTGTTCATCAAACACAACAACCAACAGCCCTTCGGTGTGCAGCGCTACGGTTGAGTTGTCTGTTTCTGAGATGTTTGAGCACAAGAGGAAATTGCCAGCAAATGACCCCCGGGCCGTGGCAGTAACAGCCAGCCAGCATAGCCAAGCTTCTGGCCTGCGAAATGCTGCCATATCGAGTGGTGGAGACAAACAGCTTCAAGGGCATGATGTCAGTGGCCATCCCACGTTACGTGGTTCCCAGCCGCTACCACTTTGCGCGCTCTGCAGTGCCTGAGTTGCATGAGCACGTGGTCAGCTAAATAACCCGAAGCTTGAAGAATGCCGTTGCCTGCAAGGTTCACCTCACCACTGACACCTGGACGAGTGCGTTCGGCCAGGGTCGATACATCTCCCTTACCGCGCACTGGGTGAACCTTGTGGAGCCTGGCAGCGATTCCTCACCTGCTACGGCGCGGGTGTTGCCCACGCCGCAAACAGCTGGATAACAACAGCAGCACCTACCTCTCTGACTCCTTCTCCTCCAACGCATCTCAAAGCTGTACCTCATCCGGAAATGCTAACCCAGCACCAGCAGCAGTAGGATCGTGGAAGCAGTGCAGCACAGCTGTTGGCATGCGTCAGCAAGCGTTGCTGAAGCTGATCTGCCTTGGGGATAAGCAGCACACAGGGGAGGAAATTTGGAGGGGAATAAAGGAACAGACGGATTTGTGGCTGGCACCGCTGGACCTGAAACCGGGCATGAAGCTAGACACCTGGCACGAACTGGCAATGTACGCAATAGAGGTGCTGGCTTGCCCGGCAGCCAGCGTTATGTCGGAACGCTGTTTCAGTGCTGCCGGAGGCATCATCACAGATCGGCGTATCCGCCTCTCCACAGAAAATGCAGACCGTCTGACTCAAATTAAAATGAATCAATCCTGGATTGGAAACGACTACGCAACACTCCTGGACCCCAACCAAGTAACATGACCGATGAACATCTGGGATGGTTTAGCGTTTCCGGTCCCTGTTTATTGAACCTCTCATCTGTATTACATTTATGACTGCATGGCGGCAAAAAGCATTGCTGCTATATCCGCACGCTTTTTGTCCTCATGCAAGGCCTGGGTTGTTGTGTCTCACAAAGCGTGGCCTTCTCCTCCTGCGCCTCCTCCTGTTCCATCACGTGTGCTGCTGCTGCTGCTGGGTTACCGTTGCCGCGTGGTCCCTGTTTATTGAACCTCTTATCTTTATTACATTTATGACTACATGGCGGTACAAAGCATGCTATCCGCACGCTTTTTGTCCTCATGCAAGGCCTGGGTTGTTGTGTCTCACAAAGCGTGGCCTTCTCCTCCTGCGCCTCCTCCTGTTCCATCACGTGTGCTGCTGCTGCTGCTGGGTTACCGTTGCCGCGTGGTCCCTGTTTATTGAACCTCTTATCTTTATTACATTTATGACTACATGGCGGTACAAAGCATGCTATCCGCACGCTTTTTGTCCTCATGCAAGGCCTGGGTTGTTGTGTCTCACAAAGCGTGGCCTTCTCCTCCTGCGCCTCCTCCTGTTCCATCACGTGTGCTGCTGCTGCTGCTGCTGGGTTACCGTTGCCGCGTGGTCCCTGTTTATTGAACCTCTTATCTTTATTACATTTATGACTACATGGCGGTACAAAGCATGCTATCCGCACGCTTTTTGTCCTCATGCAAGGCCTGGGTTGTTGTGTCTCACAAAGCGTGGCCTTCTCCTCCTGCGCCTCCTCCTGTTCCATCACGTGTGCTGCTGCTGCTGCTGCTGCTGCTGGGTTACCGTTGCCGCGTGGTCCCTGTTTATTGAACCTCTTATCTTTATTACATTTATGACTACATGGCGGTACAAAGCATGCTATCCGCACGCTTTTTGTCCTCATGCAAGGCCTGGGTTGTTGTGTCTCACAAAGCGTGGCCTTCTCCTCCTGCGCCTCCTCCTGTTCCATCACGTGTGCTGCTGCTGCTGCTGCTGCTGGGTTAGCGTTGCCGCGTGGTCCCTGTTTATTGAACCTCTTATCTTTATTACATTTATGACTACATGGCGGTACAAAGCATGCTATCCGCACGCTTTTTGTCCTCATGCAAGGCCTGGGTTGTTGTGTCTCACAAAGCGTGGCCTTCTCCTCCTGCGCCTCCTCCTGTTCCATCACGTGTGCTGCTGCTGGGTTAGCGTTGCCGCGTGGTCCCTGTTTATTGAACCACTTATCTTTATTACATTTATGACTGCATGGTGGTACAAAGCATGCTATCCGCACGCTTCTTGTCCTCATGCAAGGCCTGGGTTGTTGTGTCTCAAAGCGTGGCCTTCTCCTCCTGCGCCACCCTCCTCCTGTTCCATCACGTGTGCTGCTGCTGGGTTAGCATTACCGGTCCCTTTTCCTGGAACCTCTTATATGTATTACATTTATGACTGCATGCCGACAAAAAGCATGTTACCTGTGCAAAGAAAACAGACATTTCCCGCATTTAAAAGACAGTTTTCCCTTTGAAACTTTAAAATCGATTTTCTCAAAAACTATAAGCTCTTTTTGCTAAATTTTTTTTTCCTCTTGTACCCACTCCCAAGGTGCACATACCCTGTAAATTTGGGGTATGTAGCATATAAGGAGGCTTTACAAAGCACAAAAGTTCGGGTCCCCATTGACTTCCATTATGTTCGGAGTTCGGGTCGAACACCCGAACATCGCGGCCATGTTCGGCCTGTTCGGCCCGAACCCGAACATCTAGATGTTCGCCCAACACTAGCGGTCCCACAGTGATTAAAATGGAAATAAAAATATGAGACTCCATTCTAAATTTACCCTTAACTGTACATATTAATTATCTCATAATTTTATTTTCAGTTCATGTTTGCTTCAAACCTTATCTCCAGGCACAGATCTAAAGATACCATCTATCAGCCAAAACATAAAAAACTCAAATGTTACCTTTCGTCGCTTCTGCAACCTATCTTGAAAATATGCCCAGAAGTACGTTGTGGGTGTTGCTGCTGCAGTTACATGGCTTGCATCATCCCACTGTGAAGACTGCAAGGAGAAAAGCTCACAGAAGATTGTAGTCTACAGTAACAAAAAATGTATGGTTTGGAAAGTTGCTGATGTCTGGGCTCCTGATAGGGTATTTTATGTTTAATATTATATTCATTAAAATGTGTGTCTCGAGAGTTGTTTTAGGATAATTAGATACATATTTTAAGGTGTTTTTAAAGGGAACCTTAACTAAGGGGGAAAAAGAGTTTAACTTACCTGGGGCTTCTACCCTCTCCCTTCAGACGTCCTGTGCCCGCGCCGGGACAAACCGATCCTCTAGTCCCCTGCAGCAAGCCAGTTTCGTTTTCCAGTGACTGGCCAGTCGACGGGCCACTGTGCCTACAAGGCCCTTGTCACGTGCATTCTGCACATGCACAGTATGAAAAATCTCGTACTGTGTAAGCTCAGGATAGCGATGGGACCATGGTCAAGGACGCATATGGCCAGGACTGCGCAGGCGCAGTGGCCACCTACTGGCCAGAAACGAAATTGTCTCACTGTGGGGGACTAGAGGATCGGTTTGTCCTAGGCGTGGGCACAGGATGTCTGCAGGGGGCCAGTAGAAGCCCCAGGTAAGTTAAACTCTATTTTTTCCCCTTAAGGTTTACTTTAACACTTTCTTGTTTGCTAATTTACGCCATATACTGTATGTTACAATAATATATAGTATGTTCTTTTAACCAAATAAATTACAAATAGGTGTAAATAAGAATAGAGAACATAAATACTCATGAAACCACCGAATATCACAGAATTGTTGGAAACCGTTTCACACATCAGTTCGTCACCAAATAAGCTTGCAAGAGTTCATTCTATAAATCAAGTCTCTCTGATTATTATGCTTTTGTAACAAAATGATGTTTCCGTGGAATGTTACCAATGGCCCTCTAGGTGGTGCACCTTAGTTACAGCTCCGGCCAAATTTCTCTGTTTTTACTTCTTTCCCCCAGAAAACCAGATGCTGCAGAGCAGTAAGCAATGTATACCTGATTTATGGCAGAACATGCACTAAGGAGTGGGCTTTTTTTAATTTTATTAGGTTAGTGTAATTTAATAGTACGACATGTTATACGTCCATTCTCTCTCCATTTCCTAACTCGTATTTGAAACATTTCCCTAAAAAAAAAAAGGAAAATATTTTAATTTTAGCCAGTATTATACTGTACTATATACACATCCTTTGCAGTAAAAAGAGTTTTGTCCTGTGCGCCCATGATTGGGAATGATTAGAACATTGGAAAATTCCTTGGTCGTTAAGAAGATTTTCCCAGAAAGGTCCGGTGTCAGAATCAGCGTATACCCATGTAAAAAAAAAAAAAAGAAAGAAATTTACTAAAAATAAAAATAAAAAAAAAATAAAGCATTCTAATAGCAGTAATAGCAGGATGGTTTAGATCTCCAATTCCATCTCTCAAGCTGTGAATGTAGCTTATAAGCAGATAAGCTGACTTTCTATATCACATGATAACATCTACGAAATATTTTTCAAAAACTGTTTTAAAGGTAATGCAGGTATAAAATTCTAAAATATTTTATATAGAAAATCTAGCATCTAAAGTGGCCCCTGATCCTCCCCAACACATTGTTGAGAGGTCCAGTGATCATTTCTGCCTAGCGCAGGCCAAGGACATTCTTCTCCTCCTTACTGTAAGCAATAGCGGAGACGCAGCCGCCGGTGGTGGCTGGATGGTGTAAGTGGTGGCTGGATGGTGTAATGGTTAAGGGCTCTGCCTCTGACGCAGGAGACCAGGGTTCGAATCTCGGCTCTGCCTGTTCAGTAAGCCAGCACCTATTCAGTAGGAGACCTTTGGCAAGTCTCCCTAACACTGCTACTGCCTATAGAGCGCGCCCTAGTGGCTGCAGCTCTGGCGCTTTGAGTCCGCCAGGAGAAAAGCGCGATATAAATGTTATTTGTCTTGTCTTGTCTTGTCTAGCAGTGAGCGGCATGGCGGCGGTCTCTGCGTCTCAGCTGGCGGATTCCGCCGCGCTGTTACATGATGGAGGTTTGCCTGGTCCTTCAGTCTGACATAGACTGAGGGCTACGCGCGCGCGCACCAGTCGACAGGACCTTTATGCGCATAGAAGGGGAGTCAGCTGATCGGCCGGTCAGCTGACTCCAACAGTGCTCCTGATTGGCTGAGTGACTGGAAGGGATCGCACTGTATCAATAGTCGTTTGAAGTACCTGTACTGTGCCAGACAGTTGAGTGATCTGAGTCTGTTGGGTATTGATCACTCCGGTAAGATCGGTTACCGCGGTGGCCAGGACTTCAATCTGACTACGCAGTGCGTCCATAATGTTTGGTCTGCTGTTCTGTAGCGATTGGTGTCAGCAAGAACAGATTTTCTGATTATTGGTGATCTGCAGTATCACCAATAATACAGATGCTATACCTGATTATGTAGTGATCTGCAGAATCACCAATAATGTATAGCGAGACACAGGACAACGAGATGTAAAGATAGGTGTTTGGTGCAACAGTAATTCAACGTATATTGATCACCGGAGGAGCGGGTGATTCAGACTGCACTGCAGCCGGTGATCACCTGAGGAGCAGGTGATTAACACTATACTGCAGCTCCTAGTCACCTGAGGAGCAGGTGACTAAGAATGTACTGCAGCTACTGGCAACCTGAGGAGCAGGTGATTAAACTGTACAGAAAAACCCTCACCAGTGAGCCTAGTCCCTGGTGAGGGATTTTCTGTACAGTTTAATCACCTGCTCCTCAGGTGACCAGTAGCTGCAGTACAGTCTGAATCACCTGCTCCTCAGGTGATCAGTAGCTACAGTACATTCTTAGTCACCTACTCGAGTCCTTAGGTGACTAGGAGCTGCAGTATAGTGCTGACACCAATCTTTACACTTACCCTATCCATTGTGACATGCACTGTACGTTATCTCTCTAGCCCAGGCATGTCTAAAGTTCAGTGTGGTCGCCAAATGCAGCCAACCAAGCCATTTCTGGCGGCCCCCAAAGCTCTCTACAGTTGTTGATTCCATGCGGCCCGCTGGCCGTAGCTGCAGAGCTGCACGCAGGAGCCAGCGACAGTAACAGCCACTGATTATCAGCTGACACTGTGCTAACTGCACACGGTATATGGTCTATTTCCCATAGAAATGTTTTATTTGACAAATTGTCACAAGCATAGTGTACCTAAAAGCAATCAGCAAAAAATGTGTTTAATTTCGATTGTTCAGCCTCCTAGCACTTTCAAGAACAGCAATATGGCTCTTGGCCTAAAAAGTTTGGACACCACTGCTCGAGGCTAATGGCCCATACTCATGGGCTACAATTGTCGCTGCAACACGCGGCACGCATTGCCAGGCGCATTGACGTGGTCAATCGCCTGGCGACAGTTGCCGCCGCAACTCCGCCGCAACTGTCGCTAGACCGCGTGAGTATGCGGACTAGCAACAGCAACCTCCATCAAGAACACGGAGCTTCCGGCGGTGGGAAGAGGAACGTCGGCGACAGCTTCCGTCGCACCGCTGGTCCCTCTTCCGCGTGTGTACGCGGAGGGACGTGGCGACGAGCTGTCGCCGAACTGTCGCGCACACGCTCCCGTGTGCTAGCGACAGAGAAGAAAAGTTGCCATTGAGTATGGGCCATAAGGATGAGTCTGTTCAGCACTCGCACCTGAACTGTCACCAGAAGGATAAAGTCCAGTCCTTGGGGGCAACAGTACTCCACTTCTACCTCCACCAAAGCTTCTCCAACCAGCGAGCAGATCAATCTATTAAAGCATTCAAAGTCACAATATATTTCGTGAGCGATACCCTCTTCCTCCAGAGGTACTTCTGCTCTTATTTCATACTATGCAAGCCAACTTTTATACCCATACAATTTTTATTTTTATTTTTTGTTAAAATAAGGATATTGCGATAACAAAGCAATACAAAATCTTTGTTACAATGAACAGTGGTACAGAGGAACACAAATCCAACACTTAGAAAGGGATACAGTTATGGGTCACACATTAACCATATCCATACATTTGAGTAACTCTTAAAAGTAGTAATGTACTGATAGCTAAGAACATTACCCAAAATAAAGACATAAGTGACAGTCGGTGGACCCTCACTTATCGGATAAAACTCAAGGAATCTAGGGAATTTAGTTCTCTGGATGACTGACTATTTTTTCTCATATGTGAGACCATTCAAGGGCGTTCACAACTGGATGGGCTGGATGGAATTAGCAATACTTTTCTCCTTTTCTAAATTGCAACAACTTTTGTAACCTGAAGAAGTGGGTTTAGCACACAAACCTGAAGAAGTGGGTTTAGCACACAAAACACATGGGCGCATATGCAGATTTGCCAGCATTAAATGCTGGTGAGTATGATAATCCAGAGATGGTTCCGGGAGACATGAGCGCTTGTTTAGACCTGCAAAGAACAGGTCTAAACATGCTGGCGCACGTTGTCGCCACTGCATCTGGGGATCTCCTTCAATAAAGGAGATCCCCAGAGCCCCCCCTTGGTCCATCCATGCAGCACTGAACCCCCCCCCCCCATGCACCGCCCGGCTCTAGGCAATTTTTATTGGTTCAGACAGTGAACCAATGGGGAGCCCTGGAATGAGCTTCACAGATGCTTTATGCCTTCTTTCCTTTTTTTTTGTATAGCGCCTTTCTTCTGTCGGACTCAAAGCGCTTGCGAGGCAGCCACTAGAGCGCACTCAGTAGGCAGTAGAAGTGTTAGGGAGACTTGCCCAATGAACTCCTTACTGAATAGGTGCTGGCTTACTCAGTAGGAAGAGCCAGGATTTGAACCCAGGACTCCTACATCAGAGGCAGAGCCCTTAACCATTACACTCTCCAGCCACTACCGGGGCTCAGGGACTATTATAGTACAAGTAGTTGCGGGGGTGAGGCGCCAACTGTAGGGAGCATTGCTCGAGGCCTTATTAAAGCAGACCCCAGATGCAACGTCAGAAGATGGCGACAGATGTTCGACGAGTCACGTGCATCTCCCGGGGGAAACGAGGCAGCAGTGTCAGGCCTGAGGCGCTACACCTGCTATTGACGAAATTCTGTTTTGTCCCCACTTTCATTGCCTGATGAAGCGGGCTGGGCCTGCGAAACGCGTTTCACTGTTTTTGGGGTACCGTATAATAAATGTATTGATTTATATGAAGACAG
Source organism: Hyperolius riggenbachi (assembly GCF_040937935.1). Taxonomy (NCBI): domain Eukaryota; kingdom Metazoa; phylum Chordata; class Amphibia; order Anura; family Hyperoliidae; genus Hyperolius; species Hyperolius riggenbachi. Next base: position 531,614,055 of record NC_090647.1, read on the forward strand.
GATCTCGTGTCTGCTTTTGGGAGGCAAGCCCACCACTTCTTCCAAGCAATTTTTACATAGTTTATTGACTTTTATCCTCTGTTCTACATACAAATACTCTGTGTCCACTCCTGGTGGAGGGGAGTGCTACCCCCTTTCTTGTTTCTTTACTACAGAGAGTGACTTCTTAACCCTGAGTGAGGACAGGTCTAATCTCCTCACCTGCCTATTGAGTGGTTGCCTAAATGGTAACCCATGTTTGTGAGTATAAATTCTCTCACTAAACCACTTCCAATTGTCTTTAACATACTACACCATATTGGGCTCTTAGTTTTTCTATTTTACTGGCAGATTTGCTCACTGTGATGCTGCCATAGACTTGAATATTTAGGTGCTTAGTAGAATGTCAGACTGTTTAACATTTCAGCTACAGTATATTAAGGTCCATACCCATAACATGGTTCAATGAAAATTTGTTGAAGAATGTTTCTTGGTGCAGGCCACCCATGCTAATAGTTCGTTTTTAAATGACCGCCATGTTGGATCATATCGCGGAAGATTGTTCTCATTGTTCTCATCCCCACTGACTTTTGTGGTAATTTGCCACGTTCATGAAAAAAACGATTGTTCATATCCATGGTTGCCGAACACCTACTGATTCAGCTAGATGGATCGGGGAATGAGCTTTCATCGGGCAAAGATCCCCGAGCCATCTGGCTGTAGTTACAGTACATAACTTTAAAGAGAATCTGTATTGTTAAAATCGCACAAAAGTAAACATACCAGTGCGTTAGGGGACATCTCCTATTACCCTCTGTCACAATTTCGCCGCTCCTCGCCGCATTAAAAGTGGTTAAAAACAGTTTTAGAAAGTTTGTTTATAAACAAACAAAATGGCCACCAAAACAGGAAGTAGGTTGATGTACAGCATGTCCACACATAGAAAATACATTCATATACAAGCAGGCTGTATACATCCTTCCTTTTGTATCTCAAGAGATCATTATACACAGGCAGTGTGCAGAGAGGGGCCAGGAGGGGGGAGATGCATCACAGAACCACAACACTGAAGAACTTGGCAGCCTTCCAGACACAGGCTGACAAGTCTGACAAGAGAGAGATAAGTTGATTTATTACAGAGACTGTGATAGTAGAATGTGCTGCATTAAGCTAGAACACATTAGAATAGCTTTTGGAACTTGTAGGATGATAAAAAACAGGATGTAATTTTTGTTACGGAGTCTCTTTAAAGCGGAATATAACCCTGCATTTCAACTTTGCTCTAAAACATTATTTACAGCATATTATATGCAACCAGCATTTTTTTTTTACTAGACCAGCATTGGAAGGGTTACACACAGATCTTGAGGCAGGGAACACACTTAACTGTTTTCATGCGCGTTTTCTGCACAGAAAAACTGGGAACTCGTGCAGAAAAAAACTGACATTCTGCATCCTGATTCTGCACATTTTGGGCTCTTTTCCACTATGAAATGCGATCGCGATTGCGATCGCGATTCAGATCGCGATCACAATCGCGTTTCAATTTCCACCATGCGATTGCGATTGCGATTGAGCTACTATACTCATTATAGTCCAGCTCAATCGCATACAAAACGCAGCAGGACAACAATTGCGCTTTGACCAAAATCGCATCGCAATCGGATCACACTAATGGAAATTGCTGCTGCAGTTTCCATTAGTTTAATGTACCTTGCGATTTGCGATCAGAAGCAAATCGCAAATCGCAGGCTAGTGGAAAAAGGCCCTCAGTCAGTTTTCTTTATCAACTACATCAGCGGCAGTGAAAAAACGCATAGTGCAACGTGCAAACACATATGCAACGTTTTCCTGCATAGAAACACAATTGGTGTGCAGAAAAAGTATGCAGGAAAACGCGCGCAGAAAACTGAAAGACAAGTGTGTTCCCTGCCTGAAAGTTCCGTGGAGAGAAATGCTGCCGCAGCCAAAGTTTAGATAGATACATATTAAGTAAACACAATGTAACACGTGAGGAATGTGGCTCACTCTCTCTCTGTGTCCGGGAGCTCCTGCACAGTCAGTGTGTCACATTCCACACTTGTTACATCGTGTTTACTTAAATGTATCTATTTAAACTTCAGCTGCGGCAGCATTACTCTCCACGGAACTTTAAAGCTCTGTGTGTAACCCTTCCAATGCTGGTCTAGTAAAAAAAAAAATTCTGGTTGCATATAATATGCTGTAAATAATGTTTTAAAGAAAAGTTGAAATGCAGGGTTATATTCCGCTTTAAGGCCCGTAATCACCTCAGGATTTTTCCAGTGATCAGTGATTTTTTTGAGCAACGAGTGGTCGTTTTGGCGATCTTGTGTCATGGGTACAGGCGTGCGATTATGCGAACGTCATTTAGTGATAACGACCGGCACAGTGGATCGGATCTTTAAGATGCCCAATGATTCCCGCGCAAAGTACCGGCCGGCAGGAAGATGGATCAGGGAGCGCTTGTCGTCGTGGGACATTGCTGGGTTCCATCTTCCTTCATTGCGAGGTGAGTATTCAGCTTTAGAGAGATAAATGTACAGTGTGTAGACTTTGAACATTTACTATAACTACAGACGAGAAGTTGCCGGTTGTTGTTTGCTTTGTTGTGGAGTACATGGTTCAAGAATAAGCAGCACAGAACCAGCATGGCCTGTTATCATAACCTCCAACAGAAAACAAAACATGCACTTAAAATGCAATTAATTTCCAAATAAACAAAAGCAATTTTTCATTCAGTTAAGCTCAGCGTGGTGCATGCTCAAAAATGTTTTTACAAAATGTTGATTTCCTTAAATTTGCTTAAAATAAACTTGTAGTGATTTTTTTTTTAAATTAAATTATGTGTAAGGCTGCATACTGTGCAGATCTACAAATAAGTATTCAGTATTTATTCACCAGAATAGAGTTCCAAGAAGCAGGGCTTAACTACGAATCATGGGACCCCCGGCAAAATTTTGATGCCCCCCATGTTCACACCCTTTCACTTGCCTACCCCTCAGCAGCCCCTCCTGATCCTTGTGCAGCCCCCTCTTACATGTCTATCATTCATGTACAGCAGCCCCCTTCAGTTCTCTACAGGTCCCTTGGGCAGCGGCTTCCAGTTTCCATGTGTTACTCTTTATTTGCAACCTTTGTAATCCATCTGCAGCCTCTTCTTCCATATGCAGCAATCCCTCTTCCATGTACAACCGACCAATGTCAGCTGCCACCCAAGGGCCTTGGTGGCCTTTCCAGAAATTCGGCCCGGAGCCTGGAGGCCCATCTCGCAAGGTTCACGAAACAAGTGTGTCCATCATAATAATCACACCCATAACAAGTGTAGCCACAAAAACACCTGATCTGAAGGATGGACCCCTTTATCGGTAGACGTGATGTAGTAATTCAAACACAAACAAACACAGACCATTTATATTGCGCTTTTCTCCTGGCAAACTCAAAGCACCAGAGCTGCAGTGAGACTTGCCCAAGGTCTCCTACTGAATAGGTGCTGGCTTACTAAAGAGGAAAAGCCGAGATTTGAACCCAGGTCTCCTGTGTCAGAGGCAGAGCCCTTAACCATTACACTATCCAGCCACCGCATAGTAATTGGGGCTTTGCCCCCTCCATGGTTGCAGGAGCTGCTCCCCTGCACTGTAGTTACACTCCTGCCATCAAACCTCAATAAAAGTTTTCAGCCATTATAGTTTTAAAATAAAACAAGCTTCGATACAAAAACCCACACGTTTTATTTTCCCATTTGTCCCGGCTATTACAACTTTTAAATTGTGTCCCTAGTACAATGTATGACGAAAATATTTTATCTGGATATAAAGGTGTATTTTTTTTTCAATTAGGGATTTTTAATACTATTTCCCTTGTTAAAAGACTTTATTTGCAAATTTAACAGTAATATACCCTCATGACAGACATATTAGAAAAATCCCTAAGGTAATTATTTATGTAAAAGAATGTAAATGATGTATTTTTTTCCATTTTTTATTTTGGTAACTATGGGGCAAGGTTGGAAGCGGTTAAAAAATAATACAATAATAATAATAATAATAATAATAATTTTTCTATGTAAACAGTATAGAGGTGTAATTGGGTGTATTTTTACTTTTTGACCACAAGATGGTGCTATTGAGACCGTGTTCTATTAATAGAAACACGGAAGTGTCCAGTGTATTTTGAATGAGAGCTTGCATCTCCTTGCTGCAAGCTCTTGGAAGACACAGGCACGGTGATTGGGGTTGAGAGTTGCGGATTATCATATCCCGATCACAAATGGAGGGGGCTGCGATGGTGAGGCAAAAGAAAACGGCGTGGGAATCGTGAACATGGTGGTAAGTTAACCGTACGCATATCTATGCCCTGATCTGCATGTGAAGTATACAGGGGTGTAGATATGCGTACCAGGGATCCTGAAGTGGTTAAAGGGAACCTAAACTGACCTGTAAAAAACTAGTTTCACCCCCTGGGGCTTCTACCGGCCCCCCTGCAGCCGCCCTATTGCCCGAGCTGTCACCCAACTATCCTCCGATGCCCCGCTGGACATCAGTTTTGATTCTGGCGAGCCAGCCAGTCGATGACCTTTGCGCCTGCATGTCCCTACCTCCTCAATCACGCTCCCCATCGCAGGGAGCGTCCTGCGCATGCTCAGTACAGATTTTCACAGTAAACATTATCTGTTAGGGTTGGATGTTGTTCACAAGTTACTTTAATAATGTTTATCACTTTAATAATGTTTATCACTTACAAAAGAAGTTGAGAACATTTCTAAAGAAAAGTTAGAGGCTAGAACTTTGACAATAAAATTAACACGATGTTTATAGACACTTTAGACTAGTTGAAAATTAGAGTGTTTCTGTAAATTGCAATCAGTGTTGATCTAATGAGGTAAAATCACATGGTACTTGAGACGATTCTAAACTTGTACTATTTACAGCGGTGCAAAAATGCGGGAAGCAACTGCTCTGTATTATCCATACAGAGCACACAGAAATCAGGTGTGTTTAACCATATACAAACAGGTAATGATGGGCCCGCATTTACATCAAAGGAGTCTAAAGGCATGGATGTTCTGGCGCTATAGACTTCACCCTCTGCAAACCCACAAACCCCCACCAAACTACACCCTTCCCAGTGTAGGTAGCCACAAGTCCCCATTTGTTTTAGGTAACCCGCAGTACCCTCAACATTAAGTAGTTAGAGGTGTCCCCAAATATTAGATAGCTAGAGGTGCCCCGAGCTGAAGGGAAGGGAAGTAACCTCACATTTACGCTTCATTCAAAACTTTGCATAGGGAAGGAGGTTGGCACTCAGGGAGGGGAGCGAGCTGCTTTTTCATCATCAGGTGCCTGTAGGCATGAGCCTACAGTTAGTGTTGGGCAAACACCTGGATGTTCGGGTTCGGGAAAGTTCGCCGAACATGGCCGCGATTTTCGGCATGTTCGGGCCGAACCCCGAACTCCCCGAACATCCCGCTTTTGGGGGCCCTATGGGGTCGCAGACATAAGGGGGGAGCATGCCCCGATCGCGGGGGGGGGGGGGGTCGGAAATTCCCCCCACCCCCTCCGCTAGCGCTCCCCCCTCTGCTCGCTTCCCCATACAAACGTTTAAGGAAAGTAAAACAGTACCGGTAGTAGTGGCTGGCAGTGGGCGGCACTGTGAAGTGAGTGAGGAGGAGGAGTCCGGAGAGTGACGCGTTGAGGGAGGCCGGGCAGCGGGCGTGAGGTCAGAGAAAGGGCGGAAGTACCACAAGGGTACTACCGCTGAACCGCCCGCTGCCCGGCCTCCCTCAACGCGTCACTCTCTGGACTCCTCCTCCTCACTCACTTCACAGTGCCGCCCACTGCCAGCCACTACCACTGGTACTGTTTTACTATCCTTAAACTTTTGTATGGGGAAGCGGGCAGAGGGGGGAGCGCTAGCGGAGGGGGTGGGGGGAATTTCCGACCCCCCCCCCCGCGATCGGGGCATGCTCCCCCCTTATGCCTGCGACCCCATAGGGGGGCCGTATTCGGCCGAACAGGGCCCTGTTCGGCCGAACAGGGGCCCTGTTCGGCCAGGCATTAAGCCGTTCGGGCGAACCCGAACAGTTTGGCCGAACACCACCAGGTGTTCGGCCGAACTCGAACATCACCCGAACAGGGTGATGTTCTGCAGAACCCGAACAGTGGCGAACACTGTTCGCCCAACACTACCTACAGTGCCTTATGGAAAATCCAGCCCTGGCTGCACCTGCAGAGAAGAATGGTGGCTAGCACTATTCAAGGCCACATTTATACTTGTTCCTCACCTGGGCTAGCAGTCTTGTGTGTGGTAGCCACCTCTGCATACAGCAACTAACCCTTGAATGAATGTGCAGTATGCTCTCTCACATTCCATATTTTAATATAGAAATACAGCAGCTATGCAATAAAATGCAATGGCAGCTTTCAGAGCAGATAAACTGTCCTTTGTGGATTTGTAATTTGTAAACAGACAATATTACTTGTGCACAAAAGCAAATATGACAACTGTATGGGTGATAAAAAGTAGGAAAACACATTTTTATTGAATGTTATGTCAAAGTTTTTTTCCCACTATTGCTGTGATTAGGTACGACCATAAATAAAGACACCTTTTTGGCATTGTGTGGACCCGCTTTATTTTTTGCATTCACTGGACTGGCTGTGTTTGGTTGTGAACAGCCTGGAGATGTGTGGAGTGTAGAGGTATTCCACCAAGTTTACCAAACACCTCACAGTGATGCACCATGCCAGCAGTGTAGATGTTGCCACTGTCCATGCAGAAGATTTCGCTCAATCACCGGCGGGTCGGGAGTGCGTCGATAGCGGCGTTCGAATGCCCGATGACCGACGCAATACAGCGGCAATACATTACCTGTTCCGCCAGCGCGAGTCCCCACTGTCACCGCTGCTCCGACTCCACGCTGGGCTCCAAGTCCAGCAGGCTTCACTTCTTCCTGTCCCAGCAGGAAGTTTAAACAGTAGAGCGCCCTCTACTATTTAAACTTCCCCCAGCAGGAAGTAAAGTGAGAAGCTGAGGAGCCCAGAGCGGAGAAGAGACAGCAGAGACCAAGGGACTTTCACCGGCCAGAGCAGGTAATGTATAGCTGGCGGGGGGTGGCGGCGGTAGTGGCAGCTCCACAGATGGTGAATTGATTTCATGCTGAAATCGATTCACAATCTGTTTGCAGTAAAGGCAGCCATACGATCCCTCTCTGATCAGATTCGATCAGAGAGAGATCTATCTGTTGGTCGATCTGATGGCAAATCGACCAGTGTATGGCCACCTTTACTTATTATAAATGACTATGGTACAAAATAAGTGATTCTAGTCATTAAACTATAATCAGTAACATTCCTCTCATTTCATGTAAGGGAACCTGAGATGGTGTTTAATGCTATGTTTATACTTACCTGGGGTTTCCTTCAGCCCCATTAGGTGCGTGGGGGTCTCTCTCTCTCACCATCCTCTCTGTCCCCTTGTGATCTTCCCTGGTAATCTGGCTAGCCTTGCTCTTTCGTAAATGCACGGCTCAGCTGCGCATGCAGCCCCCAGTCGTGCTCTGCGCCGGTGCAGAGGAGCATGGAGAGGTGCGCACATGGCCGGGCTGTGCAGGACGCATGAAATGCCTTAACCGGCCAGATTACCAGGTAGGATTACAAGAGAATGGAGCGGCCAGAGTGGAAGTTGAGAGAGCCCACGCACCTCAAAGGGCGGAAGCAAGCCCGAGGTAAGTACACATATAGCATTAAACACCATCTCAGGTACACTTTAGCTGATTACATAGCACACATTCTGCAATTAGCACCACTCACATTTCCTAGGCAAGACAACTTTACCGACATTTAGTGAATATGGCTCTATGCTCCATTTGTTGAGTAGACCATTGCAGGGGTGTAACTAAAAATCATCGCCCCCCCCCCCTAAAACTTTGATGGAGGCCATAGGGCCCCTCCATGCTCACACCCCTCCCCTTGCCTAACCCTGGTGACCCTCACAGCCTGGAAGCCCATCTCACAAGGGTCATAAAACAAGTGTGGACATTATAATATTCAGGCCCATAACAAGTGTAGCCACAAAAACACCTGATGTGAAGGATGGACCTCTTTATGGGAGGGAGTGTGATAGAAATTGCACCCCTCCCCCCCTGAAATAGCAGGGGCTGTTCCCCTATAATAACGCCACTGGAAGATCTGGGTTAAAATCTCGGATCTATTTTAGTAAGCCAGCACATATTCAGTAAGGAGTTCTGGGGAGAGACACTCTAAAGGGGCCCATACACCTAACGATGTTCCCGTCGATATACAGCAGATTCGATTACTTTGATCGAATTTGCTGTGAAATCGTTGCGCAAACGCTGACAGAACGATCGATTTCCGTCTGAAATCAGTCGTTCCCGTCGATTCCTGTCGAGCCGTCTGTGCGGAAGATTTTTCTCGATCGCCGGCGAGTGGGGAGTGCGTCGATAGCGGCATTCGAAAGCCCGACAACCGACACAATACAGCGGCAATACATTACCTGCTCTGGCCGGCGCGTGTCCCCGCTGTCTTCTTCTACACTGGGTTCCGTGTTCCGGTCCGGCTGGCTTCACTTCCTGCCCCGGCAGGAAGTTTAAACAGTAGAGCGCCTTCTGCTGTTTAAACTACCCCGAACAGAAAGAAGTGAAGCCAGCCGGACCGGAACGCGGAACCCAGCGGAAGACAGCGGTGACAGCGGGGATACGCGCCGACCGGAGCAGGTAATGTATGCGTGTGTGTGTGTGGGGGGGGGTGACAGTGGCAGCACCACCACAGATTGTGATCGGTTTCATGCTGAAATCGATTCACAATCTGTTTGCAGTAAAGGCAGCCATACGATCCCTCTCTGATCAGATTCAATCACACAGGGATCTATCTGTTGGTCGAATCTGATGGCAAATCGACCAGTGCATGGCCACATTAAAGGTGGCCACTAATGATCCAATCTTTTCCATCTAATCTTACCATTTCTATGTAATATAAGGTAACTGCCTGAAGTATCCATTCAGTATATTCACTTAATTTACCCTTCTACTACATAGATTTGGTAAGATTGGATGAAAAAGATTGGATCATTAGTGGCCACCACTGGTACTGCGTACTGAGCACTCTCTAGTGGCTGCCTCTCCTACGTTTTGCGTCCGATCAGAGAAAAGTACTATACAAATACAGGAATTATTATTACTACTGTATATTACTTATATTTCTGATTAAAAGGTGAGTTCTTTTTCGTACAAAACGTACTTATGTAAAGTATTAAAAATACAACCTTTCTGTAATGATCGCTGCTGCAGCAGCTATTGCTGGAAGTAGTGCTGCAGCTCAGGCAGTTCTGATGTCTTTCCATGCAAGCTGCATAGGTTTGTCTGTCTTTCCCTGCTGTCAGCTTGTGACTGATTATCATTCACCTGTGTGGGAATCTGCATGTCTGCTCCCATTGGATGACCTCAGTATAAAGATCTGCTTCCTGCAGGGTTTCCTTGGGTTTTCATAGCTTCAGCTTAAGCCTGCCTTGCTGTCGCTTTAGCCCCCGATCGTGTTTCTTGTTATAAAGATACTTTGCTGGTCTTTGCATTATATATTGGTTCATTGCCAATATATATGCATACCAGCACGTTTATTATTTTCCTTGTATTTGTGTTACGTGATACATCAGTGTCGCTGATGTATACGTACACGAACTGTTTATATCCTGTGTGCAGTTAGTCAGCTTTCCAGCACGTTTTGGTAGGTTGCGCGTACCGTGACCACCCGTGCTGAGGTAGTTACCCTGCTCCTGGTTCTGTTTGTGGATTGCGTTCATCTCTGTGAAGAGATAACGAATCCTTCTGAATCCTGTTCTGTTACTGTTTGTGGATTGCGTTCATCTCTGCGAAGAGATAACGAATCCTTCTGAATCCTGTTCTGTTACTGTTTGTGGATTGCGTTCATCTCTGCGAAGAGATAGCGAATCCTTCTGAGTCCTGTTCCCTGTGTTACTCCATTCCTAGTCAGCGTTCCTGCTTATGTCATATATCGGTTCATTGCCGATATATACATATGTTAGTCAGACGTAACAAATAGTTTCATTGATAGCTGTAATTGTAATACGCTAGGAAAACATACTTATTGTATATTTATCTGTGTTACGTTCATCTATCTTAATCCTGCTATTTTCTGACTGTCCTGTCCTGTCTTTGTGAGGCACGCCATCGCCGCATCGCATTGGCTGCCTCATTCCAGTCTGTCTGGTTTTGGACGCTTGCTGTCGCTAAGTGCCGCTAGCTAGCAAGCGTTCATTCTGTCTACCTGTCCTGATCTCCTCAGTTCTGGTTTGTGCGCTCAGCTCTACTTTGCGCTGAGACGTTATAACGTAAGCATTGTTTGTGGCTGTCAGATCTGCACCGGCTCTGTGCGCCACAATCTCCTATTGGAGTCAGTCCTCCCCTCCACTATACTAGGGATAGCCTGTTTCCTGGTGCTAGTGTGTGTACCTCCTCCACGCCAGCTCATGCGTTGCATGCTGACTGTGGAGAATACACCACCAAGCCTAACATTATGAAAACCCCATTACCAATCCCCATTGTGGGGGGGATTCCCAGAAAGTATGACACTGTTAATTATGGTTCCTGTTCCTTTAAGAAATTTGAAGAACTTAGCTCTGAAACAGAAAATGAGTTTTTCTCTGAATGTGCCAGGTTCCTGACCAATCTTGATCTCCAAGCGACTCCTGTTTCAACCTGGGCACTCCAACTAAGTTATATTTTGTTTAAAGGGGAATTATTCCAGTTGGCATTTGATGTTCTCAATCATTCCGATTTGAAAGATAGACCGCTTGAATTTCTAGCGTTTGTGATCCATAACTGGTTGCGCATAGATCCATTGCCTTTTCCTCTTAATGAACTCCTGGCAGCAGGCCAATCAGCTGCTCCTTCAATTGCTTGCAAGAATGAGCAGCAAGCAGAAAGTGTTACTGATAATTTTCCTGCAGCTTTGAATAAATCACCAAAAACCGCAAGGTCAAAGGCAAAACGCAAACGTTCTAAGAAACGTGTCCAATCTGCAGAATCGTTATCCTTAGCGACTGAGACCTATAATGAGATTCTGCCATTAACAGATAATGAAATGCAATTGTCTTTCAGGGGAGTTAAATGGACTTATGAAACTACTAATGAACTTTCCTCCCTGGCTAGGGAAAATAAAGATTTTTGTTTAAAAGAATTATCTGAGTATGATTATGATGAGATATTACAGAGTATTGAACAAATCAACTTATTTGTGAACCAAGGGAAGTTTGCATACACTACAGTTCAACACTTGCTACAGGTATTGGAGATTCTTAAGAATAAGGAATCTGCCAATCACCTGCTAATTAACCCTATACATGTGCCTGCCACAATCATATCTGCAGACTGTGATCAGCCTAAATGTTTCGCTGTTAAGTATGCATGGGATCCTCCATTCGAGAGGGGAGAGATGGAAGCCCTGGTCTGTGAATGGAAGAATGATTCAAGTTCATTTTGTCAATTTTACAGTGCAAAAAGTGAAATGGTATTGAACGCATGCATTAAGTCAGCCTATAACCTAATAGAGGCTGGTGTGTGTAGGTATGACTGTGTGGCACCCTTGATTGATGTGTGGGAACTGATTTTGGATGATTTTTATGTGACTCCGAATTCGCAAATTTGGCGTTCTGACCCGCCTGCTTCAGCACCTTTGGCTGATTCAGCAGGTGATTCGGAGCTCTTTTTGTGTGAAATTGAAGTTCCTGCAATTCCACCCTGTACCATGGATAACTCAGTGTTACTTCCCAGTAAAACAGAAGCCACTGATACATTCTTAACCTTGCCCTGCGCAAATTTCTCAGCAGAGAATCCAGAGGTCCTGCTGACTTCCGAGTCCAGCCTAGCCAGTACTCATGACTCTTTGTTTAGTGAAACAGACACCAGAAAAATCTTGCCTGTCTCTGCAAACACTTCTGCAGAAATTACCTGTGTTAATAAAGTTCAACTCCTGTCTGATCCAGCAGATGCCAATAGATGCACTACATCAGTTTCCGAGTCCCAGCAATCCTGTCTAGTAAACTCAGAACCCCAGCATCTGAATTTTCCAATTTTACAAATGAATGGTGATTCAGATGCGCAAACATTGTGTCTTGATCTTCCTGTTTCTACACCTCGCTCTAGTTTCGTGAATAGCTCAGAGCATCTGCTATGTGAACCTGAAATCGCAGAATTATTACCTTGTTCAGAAAATTTTCCAATAAATTTGCCCTGTACCATGAATTGTGCAGTAGATCTCTCCAATGAAACTCAGGTCACAGAATCATTATGCTGTCCAGCAGGTGCTTCCATGGTTTTGCCCTGCAATATGGACTGTTCAGTGATCCTGTCCAGTGAAGCTGTGGTCGCAGAGTCTTATGCTTCACCCAGTACTTTGGATACTTTAAACCCTCTAGCAGAGGAGGCTGAAGCACTGCTTACCTCAGTTGGTGTTGCAGTAATATTCACTTGTCTAGCAGCTGTTTTGGAATTACAGTCTGCTCTAATAAAACTTGATGAATTTCTGCCCAGCAAAGCAGAAGCCATTGAAATATTGTCCTCGTCAGCAAGTGTGTCAGATACCTTGTCCTGTACACAGTCTGATTTAACCAATGTTGTTAAGTCCCTCTCCAGTGTTGTAACAGCCGAGGAACTCCAGCCCTGTCCTCTGAATGTTTCAGAAGTCTTGCCCTGTAACATGGATAATTCTGATTCTCTGGTCAAAATAATAGAAATCTCAGAATTTCAGTCCGATCTGATGAGTGTTCCTGAAACCCAGCCCTGTATCCTGAAAGATTCTGGTTCTCTGGCCGCTGTGGCAGAGGTTCCAGAGTCCCCTTCCTGTCCAGGGAATTCCTCAGTTTTGCCTAGTCCAGTGGGGGCTGCTGCAATACTGACTTGTTCTGCAGCGCCTCATGAGCTCCAATCCAGTGTATTAAATGAGTCTCTGTCCAGTCCAGAGGTAGTTGTGGAGTCCCTGTCTGGTTCAGTGCATACATCAGAAGATTTGTCCTGTCTTGTTAGTGCCCCTGAATCTGATTTGTTACTGACTTTGCTGGAATCAGCGACATCTAAGTCTGATCCTGCATTCTCGTGTAAAAATCCAGTAGTTGCGAAGTCTAGTCATGATGATTTTTTTTTGGCCAGTCCTGGTTTTGGTCCTGTCTTGGCTGACCCTGAGGCTCACAGTTCCTTGACATGCCCAGAGGTTTCTCTTGTGCCAGTGTGCCCAGATGTTCTTTGTGTGCCAGAATGCCCAAGTGTGTTTAAGGTGTTAGCGTGCTCTGATGCTTCCTTAGTGGGAACATGTTCTGATGTTGCCAGTCTGCCTGCATGCCCAGAGATGGTTCTGGTCCCTGAAAGCCCTGATATTGATGTTTGTCCTTGTGGCCCTGACTCGGGAATTGCCCTAGGTTCCATAGGGGTTCTTGATAGTTCTCCATGTGAGCCTAAGGGGCATTCTGACCTATGGGGATCTCTTTGGAGCTTCAAGGTGTTCTGGGAGGTCTCTGAGAAAACTTGTCCTGGTGCCTTGGACTGGTTCAACAGTGGGTTTTGTGTTGGTAAAGACAGTACCGGTGGGCATTGCAAAGGCTTTGGCGTTTCTGAACTGTTCCTGGAAGGCGGTGGGTATCGCTCAGGGAGTTTCGGAGGGCTTTCTTCTGGAAATCATGGTTCTGATGGGTGTCACACTGGGGCTTGTAGTACTGATGGGCATGGTTCTGTAGGTTCTGGTTCTGATGGGTCCAGTCTTGTGGGGACTGATTCTGGAATTCGGTCTTGCCGGGCTGTCCCGGTCATCATGAATTATCAGACTGTTTTGTTGGAAATTTCAGTTTTGAAAAGCGTCTGGAATCCGCTTTTAAAGGCGGGGGTACTGTAATGATCGCTGCTGCAGCAGCTATTGCTGGAAGTAGTGCTGCAGCTCAGGCAGTTCTGATGTCTTTCCATGCAAGCTGTATAGGTTTGTCTGTCTTTCCCTGCTGTCAGCTTGTGACTGATTATCATTCACCTGTGTGGGAATCTGCATGTCTGCTCCCATTGGATGACCTCAGTATAAAGATCTGCTTCCTGCAGGGTTTCCTTGGGTTTTCATAGCTTCAGCTTAAGCCTGCCTTGCTGTCGCTTTAGCCCCCGATCGTGTTTCTTGTTATAAAGATACTTTGCTGGTCTTTGCATTATATATTGGTTCATTGCCAATATATATGCATACCAGCACGTTTATTATTTTCCTTGTATTTGTGTTACGTGATACATCAGTGTCGCTGATGTATACGTACACGAACTGTTTATATCCTGTGTGCAGTTAGTCAGCTTTCCAGCACGTTTTGGTAGGTTGCGCGTACCGTGACCACCCGTGCTGAGGTAGTTACCCTGCTCCTGGTTCTGTTTGTGGATTGCGTTCATCTCTGTGAAGAGATAACGAATCCTTCTGAATCCTGTTCTGTTACTGTTTGTGGATTGCGTTCATCTCTGCGAAGAGATAGCGAATCCTTCTGAGTCCTGTTCCCTGTGTTACTCCATTCCTAGTCAGCGTTCCTGCTTATGTCATATATCGGTTCATTGCCGATATATACATATGTTAGTCAGACGTAACAAATAGTTTCATTGATAGCTGTAATTGTAATACGCTAGGAAAACATACTTATTGTATATTTATCTGTGTTACGTTCATCTATCTTAATCCTGCTATTTTCTGACTGTCCTGTCCTGTCTTTGTGAGGCACGCCATCGCCGCATCGCATTGGCTGCCTCATTCCAGTCTGTCTGGTTTTGGACGCTTGCTGTCGCTAAGTAGCCGCTAGCTAGCAAGCGTTCATTCTGTCTACCTGTCCTGATCTCCTCAGTTCTGGTTTGTGCGCTCAGCGCTACTTTGCGCTGAGACGTTATAACGTAAGCATTGTTTGTGGCTGTCAGATCTGCACCGGCTCTGTGCGCCACAATCTCCTATTGGAGTCAGTCCTCCCCTCCACTATACTAGGGATAGCCTGTTTCCTGGTGCTAGTGTGTGTACCTCCTCCACGCCAGCTCATGCGTTGCATGCTGACTGTGGAGAATACACCACCAAGCCTAACACTTTCTTATAAAAAGTTACTGTATTCATACCCTAATGACCCTGCCACAATTACATACATGTATTCGTGTTAAAGGACCACTATCGCAAACAATTAAAACATTTCAAAACATATAAATAAAAAGTACATTTCTCCCAGAGTAAAATGAGCCATAAATTACTTTTCTCCTATGTTGCTGTCACATACAGTAGATAGTTTAATTCTGACAGAATTGACCGGTTTTGGATTAGCCCTTCCCAGGGCCGGGCCGAGGTAGAGGCGAGAGAGGCTCCAGCCTCAGGGCGCAGTGTAGGAGGGGGGCGCACAACTCACTCAGCTATCATTCCCCTATTGTGTTTGAAGCAGAGAGAAATAAGAAAAGGGGATATATGGCAGTGACTGCAAGCCAGATAGATAGAGATGAAGGTGTTGGGGGCCCTGGGGCTCCTCTTAGTCTAATAGCAATCAGTGTGTGACGGCTGGAGTGGGAGGGATGGGGGGGCGCAGTTTGCTGTCTCAGCCTTGGGTGCTGGAGGACCTTGTCCCGTCTGCCTTCTCCTCACAAGGGATTCTCTGGGTTTTCTTTATTTTCAAAAGCACTTAGTGAACGGCCGTTGCTCAGTCCAACTGCCAGAATAGTGCGCAAACAGGTAGAGAGGGTGACCTGCATTCTGGAGCACATCCTTTCCAGGGAGTGCTTTTGTAAAGAATAAATTAAATACTGAGAATCCCTCATGAGGAGATGCACAAGTCAAAAAAACCTGTCAATTCTGTCAGATTTCTACTTACATAGTTAAATAGTTATTTGGGTTGAAAAAAGACATACGTCCATCGAGTTCAACCAGAAAATAAAGTACAACACCAGCCTACTCCCTCACATATACTTGTTGATCCAAAGGAAGGTGAAAAACCCTTACACGGCATGGTCCAATAACCTATTGAGGACCACAGTGTTAAACCCCCCTAAAGATCAGGCCATTTTTTGTAAAATAGGTGTGTAGTGGAAAAGGGCCCTAATAGCTTATTTTACTCAGGAAGAAACCTACGATACTTATTTGTATATGTTTACATCTATTTTAAATTTGACATTTTTTTGCCACAGTGGTCCTTTAACAGATGTAAATTGTATATAGAGTAATAATGTTACTTTCTGCGTTCTGCAAGTCATGCTCTCAGCCTGCAGTTCTGTCCACATGGCTCAGCGTACCTCTAGGAAATATAAAGCTTTTAATGTGGGACCAGTTTACAATAACATTAATGTACCCCCTGAGGCCACCAAGCACTTTAATATTCATGTAAATCTCTACTTATTGTTTCTATCCAGTGCTTCCCATTTATCCATCATCTCCTGGCTACACACTACTTTACTCACAGGGGGGAGCTAATGCCAGCCAGTGGGAAATTGGGGAAGGTGTGTGACTCGGTAAGTTCTTTCACAGTCAATTAATTATGGAAAATGAATAATGCTTGTTTCGCCATTAAAATGAATATTGTAAGCACCAGAGGAGGGGAGACGGGGGGAGGGAAATATTTACATCTGTTGGCTTCAGCGCAATTCCTACAGTGCCTGTACTATGAGTAGCAGCGCAGCTGAATGTCGTAAAAAAGGCGTCATTTTAATAATCGCTGGGTTTGTGAGAATTCTGATTCCGTAAACGTAGAAAAGTCATCGCGATTGTTTACAGTATAAATTCGCTTTCTAGCAAAAAATAATGAAAATTCAATATACCTTCCTAAAGCTTTTCACCCCTTCCCTTTACTTAGCCCCCATTTCCATGGATGGCTGAACTGCGCCACCAGTGCTTTTCGGCTGCAATTTAACCCTTTATCAGCCAGTTTATTTCCTATCTTCTAATTACCCGTGTTTCCCCAAAAATAAGCGTCATTTTTTGCTCCAAATGTTGTGCTAGGGCTTATTTTCAGGGGATGTCTTATATTTCTATGAACACGCAAGTTCCTGTGCTGTGTGTCCTCCTGCCTTCACCACTGTGATGCCTCTTCCTCTGCTGGATCCACCTCTTGTGTACCCCTGTGTCCCCCTTGTACCTTTAGTGTCCTCCTGGTCTCCCCCTCTGTTCCCATGTCCTCCTCTATCCCCTAAACGCCTGTGTCGCATGTAACCCTATGTCTTCCAGGCGTCCCCTGTGTCCTCTAATGTCCCCCCCTGCATCCTCCTCTTACCCCAACCTCCATGTCCCACTGTCCCCATGTCCCGCAATGTCCCCCTAATCTTCTTCTTCCCCCCCAGCTCCATGCTGCTGTATCCCCGATTGTCAGCCTATGGGGAAGAAGTACGGCAACTTTGTGTTTCTACTGGGGCCGATGATCTCACAGGCAGGACCATAGCTTTGTGATTGGGCTGATTACTGCGCTTGCTGAACAGCAGCAAGTGCAGTGATTGGCCCAATGACAGAGCCTGGCTCTGCTTGTAAGACCATCGGCTCCAGTAAAAATACAAGTTGCCATACTTTTTCCCCTTACTGCAACTAGGGCTTACTTTTGGGATAGGGATTCCTGCTAGGGCTTACTTTCAGGGGATGTGTTAATTTCAAGGAAATAGGGTAGTACTGTGTAATGTGTATTTATGGCCTCTTGTCACTAGGGGGCAGTGTGAGACATTATCAGAGGACTTATGCTTTCATTTTCCCTATTTGATGTCAGTGTGGAGAGATTAAAGCATTCCAAGATAATTACAGCACAACTAATTCTGCCAACTGAGGTCAAAAGCAGTTCACTTATCTCAAACGAGATAACTCTATTGAAGCTGCTAATGGGTTAATGCAGCAGAATGGCAGCATCTGGAAACACCACAGGTCACATTAATTGACATGTAAAGCTGTTACCTGGTGGCAAAAAAATGGGACTTGTGGCATGTGAGCATGGCGACGGCTGCACTCAGATGTAACTCCCCTGGGCGGGGCCATACTAGGGCCGCTTCTCCAACACCTATGCTGAGAAAAAGCAAGCCCTGGCCTTCCATGGAAAAGAGGCCTTTGTTTGTTGTAAAGAGTACCAGTAGTGAAAAAAGTAGTAGCAGTAGGGTATTGTACCATGTTAGCCATAAGTAAAAGCAAGAAGTTTTGATCAGGATGATACCATTTATTGGCTAACTTAAAAGAATAAGAGTAAGCAAGCTTTTGGCTGTATAGCCTTCGTTGTGCTTGAGCATACAGGATTGTAGCTCGACGAAGGCTATACAGCCGAAAACTTGCTTACTCTACTCTACTCTATTACTCTATTACTCTTACTAGTAGACCCAAGCCTGTTTTAAAATGGGCTCTAGTCTTTTTTTTTGCCGCCGCCAGTCACTGCGCATGCATCTGCCGCGCGAGCCCGCCGCACACACGCAACTGTCCACCCACCTCGCTCCCTGGTCCCTCCAGCTGTCCGTTACTGTGCACATGCGCAGTAACAAAATAACAGGGACACAGGGATGCTGCAAACTGCTGGACGCAGCGGCACAGGCTAATTATTATATAGGATTCTTTTAAGTTAGCCAATAAATGGTATCATCCTGATTCAAAACGTTTTGCTATAATGAAAAAAAAAGTGCCCCTTAGGTTACTTACCTCAGGTGGGGGAAGCCTCGAGATACTAATGAGGCTACCCTCATCCTCATAAGCACCTCCAATCCAACGCTGGCCCCCCTGGAATGTCTGCAGAAAAGGGCTTGTTGGAGGATCGCGCAGGCGCACTGCGGGTTCCACCGCTGGGTCCCCTGAACATTGTGCACCTCGCTCACTAGAGCGGATCAAATCAGGCTCGGCTATTTCCGATGGAGCACAAGCGCCAAGTAGCTACTGTGCCTGCGGGAGGTGTTAATACTGTGGTGCCTGTGTCTCTGGGGGTGTCAGCACAGGATCCCCACTGCTGAGAAGAACTGGGGAAGCCTCATTAGGATCCAGAGGCTTCCCCCCTCCCCCAAGGTACAGTAAGTACCCCCCCAGGGAACTTTTCTTTTCTTTACAGGTTTCCTTTAGAGGGCTTCTGTGGACCTTAAAAAAAACAAAAAGTGTCACTTACCTGGGGCTTCTACTGGTCCCCTGCAGCTATTAAGTCCCACACCGTCACTGAAGCCGCCTCCGTTCGTCGTCACCGGTGACCTGCTAATTATTCATCTAACTAGACGAATAGCATTGCGTGCCTCCTCGCTCCTGTGTGCGACATCAGGAGCTTATTGCGCAGGCGCAGTACAAGAAAACTTCCTGATGACGCGTGCGGCAGTGAGGACCAGCAGCCTCAGTGCTATTTATCTAGTTAGATGAATAATTAACCAATCAGCGGCGGCGACGAACGGAGGCAGCTTCAGTGACAGCGTGGGACTTAATAGCTGCAGGGGGGCGGTAGAAGCCCCAGGTAAGTCACGCTTTTTTTTTTTTTTTTTAAGGCCCACAGAACTTAAGGTAGTCATTTAGTTTTATTGGGGCTTTTTTCTTGATTACATTTGTTTTTGTTTTTTTTCGATTTTTCTATACAATTGATTATAAAAAATTTGCCCTAGGGAAATACTCACCTTAGGATAATACAGGCTTCCCACATATCCCTTAAGCTTGCCATTCGAGTGCTGGAAGTGGGACTCTCTGAACCTCTTTGACAAAGGATTGTCGGCCACGCTGCTGACCATGTACGTGGTATTTCCGCCATGCACGAGCAGCTCCGTGCAAATGCACAGTCATGGGCCATCTATGTACCTGTGCAGTGCGGCCACACTTGTTCACAGCCGCAAACTTTCAGAGGCTCCCTGGCAGGGACGGAGGTCTAGAGGAGGACATGGGAAGTCTCTGGAGAGTGTAGAGTCTAGAGGCTTCCCTGTATCTAAGTAAGTATACGAGTTATTTCTCCCTTAAGGTCAAAGGTTTGCTTTAAAGCTGTAAATAATGCCTAGTCAGAAGTATTTTATAAACACGAGAACTACACTAGTGTGCACGTGTCCTATGAACCCACCTCTGCTCGGTTTTATATTACGTGTCAAGATAAAATAGTTCTGTGAACAGCATAAAATGGACAATGTAATCTCTTTTTGAAACCTACACTTAATTTGTAAAGACATTTTTCTTGGCTGACACAAAGCAAAGTCCCCTGAATGTCCTCTCTTAGCAGTAGCAGAGTGAGAGGGAACATGACAAGTGATAACGCAGTACAGTTGGTTGTAGAGGACACACTCTGAGGACAAAGACAAGGACTTCTTGGTCTCCTGGATCCACATGAATTCATCATGTGCTTCTGTCACTTGTTCTACTATCTGAGGGAAAATGAAGCCCTTCCAGTGAAGGACAACGAAGATAATATATATATATATATATATGTTCTATAAACTTATATCTGCGCCCCACACAAACACTCCAAAAAAAAAAAAAAACACCACAGTTCAGTCAGAATTTTGTATAAGGGAACAAACCTGAACAGCAGCTCTATCAGACTGGGAGTGAACTCTGCTAAACTAGCGTTCTGCACTGCCCTGCATCTCCTCCCCACCACTGATGGAGAGAAGATGCAGTTAACTGCTCTGTGGATGAACCAGACTACATAGGTCTCAGTAATGAGAAAGGGAATGTTATATATATATATATATATATATATATATGTGTGTTTTAGTGTGACTACTTATATGCACCTGTCACTTTTGCACCTTTACATTATTCACCCCTGATGAAGCAACGCCTTGGGGCGAAACATGTAGTGCCACTTTATTTAGTTACATAGTTACATAGTTGTTTGGGTTGAAAAAAGACATACATCCATTGAGTTCAACCACAGAACAAAGTACAACAGCAGCCTGCTCCTTCACTTATCCCTGTTGATCCAGAGGAAGGCGAAAAACCCGTACAAGGCATGGTCCAATTAGCCTCAAAGGGAAAAAAATTCCTTCCCGACTCCAGGTGGCAATCAGATAAAATCCCTGGATCAACATCATTGGGCATTACCTAGTAATTGTAGCCATGAATGTCTTTCAACGCAAGGAAAGCATCTAAGCCCCCTATAAATGCAGGTATAGAATTTGCCATAACTACTTCCTGTGGCAATGCATTCCACATCTTAATCACTCTTACTGTAAAGAACCCTTTCCTAAATAAATGGCTAAAACGTTTTTACTCCATGCGCAGATCATGTCCTCTAGTCCTTTGAGAAGGCCTAGGGACAAAAAGCTCATCCGCCAAGCTTTTATATTGCCCTCTGATGTATTTATACATGTTAATTAGATCTCCTCTAAGGCGTCTTTTCTCTAGACTAAATAAACCCAGTTTATCTAAAGTTTCTTGGTAAGTGAAACCTTCCATCCCATGTATCAATTTTGTTGCTCGTCTCTGCACCTGCTCTAAAACTGCAATATTTTTCCTGTAATGTGGTGCCCAGGACTGAATTCCATATTCCAGATGTGGCCTTACTAGAGAGTTAAACAGGGGCAATATTATGCCAGCATCTCGAGTTTTTATTTCCCTTTTAATGCATCTCAAAATGTTGTTAGCTTTAGCTGCAGCGGCTTGGCATTGAGTACGATTATTTAACTTGTCGATGAGTACTCCTAAGTCCTTCTCCAAGTTTGATGTCCCCAGCTGCATCCCATTTATTTTGTATGGTGCTAGACCATTGGTACGACCAAAATGCATGACTTTACATTTGTCAACATTGAATTTCATCTGCCATGTATGTGCCCATATAGCCATCCTAATAATTAGTGTACATTAAGAGATAGCACCTACCCGAATGGGCTCTAGTAGAGGGGTACTACTGGGGAACATTTAGGTGCTTCCTCAGTTTTTTCTCTCTCACATATATTATTATTGATTTGTAAAGTGCCAATATATTCTGTGGTGCTGTACAAAGAAAGAAGCACACATGGAGTACAAAATAAATATATGTACGGTACCATATATTAGTGTGCATATATATTAGTATTCTCCTTAAAGAAAACCTGTAACTAAAAAAAGTTCCCCTGGGGGTACTCACCTCGGGTGGGGGGAAGCCTCCGGATCCTATCGAGGCTACCCCTGTCCTCCTGTGTCCCACGGCGGTCTCGCTGTGCCCTTCCGAACAGCGCAGCAAAATTGCGCCACTTTTTGAACGAAAAAATCCAGAAATAATCATACTGTAAGGGAGGTTAAACGTTTACAGTAATGATTTGCCAATGCAAAGTCCAAGTTGTTTGTCAAATAAGATTCCCTCTTGATTTTTTTGTAAGTTGCCTCATCATACATCAGAACCATAGTTATGACTCGGCTAAAGATCAAACCACATTTTAGGAGCCAATCGCAGTCGGCAAGGGAAGAAAATTCCTCTGGGACCTCAGAACTTTATGTACTAATATACGCATCGGCCCCATAAATACAGTGCATATCCTTCCTTCACTTACCTTCCCTTGATTAAAAATGGTTTTTATGCTTCTGGCAACAGATTTCATTTTTTTCTGCTATCATTATTTCTCCCACATGCAGCTCTACGTGAAAGTAGCTCTTTCCTGTGATATAGGAAAAACTCTGACATATTCATAAATTAATTTTAAACAATTATGCAGCTGTGCATATCTGGCTATTTTTTTGCTTGTGCTTTAAAAAGAAAGAAAAATAAGCTTTCTCTTCCAGTTACTTTTTTTTTTTCTATTATTACAAAGTGTTCCTTAGACTTAGAAATGGGTAAAACAGTCCAATTTCGTTTTTGATAAAATTTACTTTAAAAGCACCCCTCAAGGCAAAGCTACCTACGCTAAGAAAAGAAGTATACTCATGCTTGATCCACATACCTCTTTGCATTGTTCGTTCCTTTTCTCGTTCCTCCTAGCCCTGAAGCGGACCTGAACTCAAAACTTCCTCTCTGCTCTAACACATTAATAACTTTTAAAGGGATCTTAGCAGCGCCTGGTGTCAATTAGCTGAAAGGGCTGCCATGTTTCAGAAGTTAACCCCCCCCCCCCCCCCCCCCCCCCCCCCGTCCTTTTCACTGCCATGATCCAGGGTTGGTGTGAAATTCTTCAAGTGTGACTTATCTGTTTGAAGCAAAGTCTTACTACACCTCCCCTCTCTCTATTGCTTAATAGGTTTTTTTGATCTCAGCTTGTGGGCAATTAAGTCTAATTAGAAGAGTCCTTATCTGCCTTCCATTTTTCTTTCATTTGTTTTTTCATGAAAGGTTTTTTTTTTTTTTGAATGAGACACATTTTTAGCATGCATTTGTAATTTGCTATTGAGCTGCCCTGGGAGTTAAAAATGAAGCTTGGTTCCCTTTAAAGAAAAAAACATTTCTTGGTTACAGCTGCTACACATGCTGCAATTAATCTGCAGTGTGTCTACTCCCTGCTTTCATTTTTTTTCAGTTTTTACGCCCTCACCCTGGGTGCAATTTTGCATAGAAACTGCCCTAGTTAAAGAAAACTAAGCACTACCGAAGTGTTTTTAAATTAACTTGCACATGAGGCAGTTTATTAATTGAATGGGCCATTGGGGAAGGGGTGGGAGAGGGGGACAACATTACTTACCTACTGGTTGCTGTACTCGCATTCATGGACTACATCACCTGACATACATTGCAGTGTGCTGAAGTAACAATCTGTGGTTGGAGAATAAGGTACATACTATACAGAAGGGGAGACCAGAGGAGCGGAATCCTGTAGGCAAGTAATGATGCGATCCTAAACGTCTGCTTACGGAACTCTAAATTAAGAACCTCCCTTTTGCTGAGATTCATCTTTCATCTTTACATCTTTACGGCTCCCGACCCCACGGCCCAGGTCGGGTTCCTCTGCCTCTCCTAAAATGGCCGCTACGTAGCGTGGATCGGGGAGGTTTGCCCTAGAGCTGCGCAGCCACACTCGTGGCTTTGTAGACTGCGCAGCCAGAGCAAGCGGCCATTTTAGAAGAGGCAGGGGAGCCCGACCCGGGCAGTGGGGTCGGGAGCCGGCCCGGGGGGCTAATGAGCGGGGGGACTTGGCGGATTGGCACGGAAGGCACGGACGGTGTCCTCCGTGCCGTAAAAGATTATGCAGGTAATTAACTTTTTCCCCTAATTTGGCCTCGTAAGTCCTTTAAAACTCCAATCCAAGACAAAGCTACCTAAGGTAAGTACAGAGTGTCCATGCTGGATTCACATACCTCTGTGCTTTGTCTGTCTCTTTTATATGCAGCTTAAACCCCCTTCTTTAAAAAAAAATGACCTTTGGCTAATGTTGAACTTTCAACCTCACATTTTCTCCTCTTAAAGGATACCCGAGGTGACATGTGACATGATGAGATAGACATGAGTATGTACAGTGCCTAGCACACAAATAACTATGCTGTGTTCCTTTTTTTCTTTCTCTGTCTGAAAGAGATAAATATCAGGTATGTAAGTGGCTGACTCAGTCCTGACTCAGACAGGAAGTGACTACAGTGTGACCCTCACTGATAAGAAATTCCAACTGTAGAACACTTTCCTAGCAGAAAATGGATTCTAAGAGATAAAAAGGGTCAATTGTTCATACATTTTAGCTCTGGAATACTTCAATGAATGTGGCATTGAGCAAAAACAGTTACAAAGTAGATTTAAACATAAGATAAAACTGTGGAATATCTTAAAAAGTCGTATTTAGGAGAAGAAATATAGATACAATCGTTTACTTCATTAATTTATTTTTGCCTCAGGTGTCCTTTAAGTTAAGATAATGGGGCAGGGAAGAGGATGGATTAGGAGGTGATAGGTGGGAACATCATAGCAAGCGCACCTCTTCCTGTCCCACAATTTGACTTAAGCCAAAAGACTCGTTTTTTTCAAAGACTGATTTCAGGAATTAAAGAGAATCTGTACTCTCAAATTCTTACAATAAAAAGCATACCATTTTATTCATTATGTTCTTCTGGACCCCTCTTTGCCATTTCTGCCGCTCCCAGCCACGATCCTGGCTTTTAATCACCAGTTCTAGGCAGTGTTTACAAACAAAAAACATGCCCGCTAACCAAGAAGTGATGTTTGTATATATATATATATATATATATATATATATATATATATATATATATATATATGGCCAAGCTGTGTCCAACTGCTCTGTACAAAGCCACCACTTCACTGTTCAGTGTTTTCAGAATTGATCACCTGATGGTATACACTTCCTCTCTGTGCTCCAGCTTCCTCCAACAACCAAAAACACACAAGCAAGTGAATTGTGCCCTAGTTTTGGTAGTTTGGTAGAAACAATGCCTGGATTTACCTCACAGGAGCCTGTAGGCACAGATGTCCTGGCACCTTAGACTCCACCCTCTGTGAACCTACAAACACCCGCCGAACCGCACCGCAAGTGTGCTGGCTGGTCTAGGTGTCACTTCTCCCTTACTTCCCTTGCCTGTCATAGGTAGCTACAGGTGCCCCTTAGTATTAGGTAGCTAGTAGAACCCTCAATATTAAGTAGCTAGAAGTGCCCCCGACTGAAGGGAGATCTAGCCAATGGAATGCCGAGAGTGAGTAACCTCTCATTTACACTCTCATCAGGATTCTGCATAGGGAAGGAGGGAAGCGCTGGGGGAGGGGAGTGAGCCGCCTTTCCATCATCAGGCGCCTGTAGGCACCTGCCTACAGTGCCTTATGGTAAATTCGACCCTGGTAGAAACATTATATTGTGAGCCCCACTAAGGGACTCTTAGCGATGGAGCCTGTCCCTTGTAGAGTTGGGCCGAACGTTTCGCCTGCGAACGGTTCCATGCGAACTTCCGTGGTTCGCGTTCGCGTCCCACAGGCGAACGTTTGCGGAAGTTCGGTTCGCCCCATAATGCACCATGGAGGGTCAACTTTGACCCTCTACATCACAGTCAGCAGGCCCAGTGTAGCCAATTAGGCTACACTAGCCCCTGGAGCCCCACCCCCCTTATATAAGGCAGGCAGCGGCGGCCATTACGGTCACTCGTGTGCCTGCATTAATGAGAGTAGGGCGAGCTGCTGCAGACTGTCTCTCATAGGAAAAGATTAGTTAGGCTTAGCTTGTTCCTGGCTGCATACCTGTTCTGTGAACCCACCACTGCATACCTGTTCATTGAACCCACCACTGCATACCTGTTCATTGAACCCGCCACTGCATACCTGTTCTGTGAACCCACCACTGCATACCTGTTCAGTGAACCTGCCAGGCTGCCACTGCATACCTGTTCTGTGAACCCACCACTGCATACCTGTTCAGTGAACCTGCCAGGCTGCCACTGCATACGTGTTCTGTGAACCCACCACTGCATACCTGTTCTGTGAACCCACCACTGCATACCTGTTCAGTGAACCCACCACTGCATACCTGTTGTGTTCAGTGAACCCGCCACTGCATACCTGTTCTGTTCAGTGGACCCGCCACTGTATACCTGTTCAGTAAACCCGCCACTGCATACCTGTTGTGTTCAGTGAACCTGCCACTGCATACCTGTTCTGTGAACCCACCACTGCATACCTGTTCAGTGAACCCACCACTGCATACCTGTTGTGTTCAGTGAACCCGCCACTGCATACCTGTTCTGTTCAGTGGACCCGCCACTGTATACCTGTTCAGTGAACCCGCCACTGCATACCTGTTGTGTTCAGTGAACCTGCCACTGCATACCTGTTCTGTGAACCCGCCACTGCATACCTGTTCTGTGAACCCACCACTGCATACCTGTACTGTGAGCCCACCACTGCATACCTGTTCAGTGAACCCACCACTGCATACCTGTTCAGTGAACCCACCAATGCATACCTGTTCAGTGAACCTGCCACTGCATACCTGTTCTGTGAACCCACCACTGCATACCTGTTCTGTGAACCCACCACTGCATACCTGTTCAGTGAACCCACCACTGCATACCTGTTGTGTTCAGTGAACCCGCCACTGCATACCTGTTCTGTTCAGTGGACCCGCCACTGTATACCTGTTCAGTGAACCCGCCACTGCATACCTGTTGTGTTCAGTGAACCTGCCACTGCATACCTGTTCTGTTCAGTGGACCCGCCACTGTATACCTGCTCAGTGAACCCGCCACTGCATACCTGTTGTGTTCAGTGAACCTGCCACTGCATACCTGTTCTGTGAACCTGCCACTGCATACCTGTTGGGTTCAGTGAACCCGCCACTGTATACCTGTTCTGTTCAGTGAACCCGCCACTGTATACCTGTTCAGTGAACCCGCCACTGCATACCTGTTGTGTTCAGTGAACCCGCCACTGTATACCTGTTCTGTTCAGTGAACCCGCCACTGCATACCTGTTGTGTTCAGTGAACCCGCCACTGTATACCTGTACTGTTCAGTGAACCCGCCACTGTATACCTGTTCTGGTCAGTGAACCCGCCACTGCATACCTGTTGTGTTCAGTGAACCTGCCACTGCATACCTGTTCTGTGAACCCGCCACTGCATACCTGTTCTGTGAACCCACCACTGCATACCTGTACTGTGAACCCACCACTGCATACCTGTTCAGTAAACCCACCACTGCATACCTGTTCAGTGAACCCACCAATGCATACCTGTTCAGTGAACCTGCCACTGCATACCTGTTCTGTGAACCCACCACTGCATACCTGTTCAGTGAACCCACCACTGCATACCTGTTGTGTTCAGTGAACCCGCCACTGCATACCTGTTCTGTTCAGTGGACCCGCCACTGTATACCTGTTCAGTAAACCCGCCACTGCATACCTGTTGTGTTCAGTGAACCTGCCACTGCATACCTGTTCTGTTCAGTGGACCCGCCACTGTATACCTGTTCAGTGAACCCACCACTGCATACCTGTTGTGTTCAGTGAACCTGCCACTGCATACCTGTTCTGTGAACCTGCCACTGCATACCTGTTGTGTTCAGTGAACCCGCCACTGTATACCTGTTCTGTTCAGTGAACCCACCACTGTATACCTGTTCAGTGAACCCGCCACTGCATACCTGTTGTGTTCAGTGAACCCGCCACTGTATACCTGTTCTGTTCAGTGAACCTGCCACTGCATACCTGTTGTGTTCAGTGAACCCGCCACTGTATACCTGTACTGTTCAGTGAACCCACCACTGTATACCTGTTCTGTTCAGTGAACCCGCCACTGCATACCTGTTGTGTTCAGTGAACCTGCCACTGCATACCTGTTCTGTGAACCCGCCACTGCATACCTGTTGTGTTCAGTGAACCCGCCACTGTATACCTGTTCTGTTCAGTGAACCCGCCACTGTATACCTGTTCAGTGAACCCGCCACTGCATACCTGTTGTGTTCAGTGAACCTGCCACTGCATACCTGTTCTGTGAACCCGCCACTGCATACCTGTTGTGTTCAGTGAACCCGCCACTGTATACCTGTTCTGTTCAGTGAACCCGCCACTGTATACCTGTTCAGTGAACCCGCCACTGCATACCTGTTCTGTTCAGTGAACCCGCCACTGCATACCTGTTGTGTTCAGTGAACCCGCCACTGTATACCTGTACTGTTCAGTGAACCCGCCACTGTATACCTGTTCTGTTCAGTGAACCCGCCACTGCATACCTGTTGTGTTCAGTGAACCTGCCACTGCATACCTGTTCTGTTCAGTGGACCCGCCACTGTATACCTGTTCAGTGAACCCGCCACTGCATACCTGTTGTGTTCAGTAAACCTGCCACTGCATACCTGTTCTGTGAACCCGCCACTGCATACCTGTTCTGTTCAGTGAACCCGCCACTGCATACCTGTTGTGTTCAGTGAACCTGCCACTGCATACCTGTTCTGTGAACCCGCCACTGCATACCTGTTCTGTTCAGTGAACCCGCCACTGTATACCTGTTCTGTTCAGTGAACCCGCCACTACATACCTGTTGTGTTCAGTGAACCCGCCACTGTATACCTGTACTGTTCAGTGAACCCGCCACTGTATACCTGTTCTGTTCAGTGAACCCACCGCATCAGTGCGCATACCTGTGCAGTTAAGTGAACCCACCTACCTACGTGAGTGCACGCAGTGTGATATACCACTCCGTGCATACCCGATATGGACAAAACAGGTAGAGGAAGAGGTAGTGCCAGAGCCAGAGAAAGGCCACCTGGCAGGTCTGCGCGAGGTCGTGTAAATGTAATTTCGTGTGGACCTGGCCCACAGTACAGTGCTCGGAAGAAGGCACGTCCCATCACCTCCCAAGATTGTCAGGACGTGGTTGAATATTTAGCGACACAGAACACCTCATCTTGCTCAGCCACCAGCGCTACTACTAGCACCACTTCCGCTGCATTTGACACTTCGCAAGAATTATTTAGTGTTGAAATCACTGATGCACAGCCATTGTTACAGCCAGATGAATTTTCACCAGCTCATATGTCTGAGTTACGCGGCAACACTATGGATGTAACGTGTAAGGAGGATGAAGGACCTACTGATGGTGCATGTTTGGATTTTTCTGAGGCAAGCGAAGCTGGGCAGGATGATTACGATGATGACGATGATAGGGATCCTCTGTATGTTCCCAATAGAGGAGATGAAGAGGGGGACAGTTCAGAGGGGGAGTCAGAGAGTAGTAGGAGGAGAGAAGTTGCTGAAAGAATCTGGGGCAGCTCTTCGTCAGAAACAGCTGGTGGCAGTGTCCGGCACCATGTATCGCCACCTATGTACAGCCAGCCAACTTGCCCTTCAGCATCAGCTGCTGAGGTCCCCATAGTGCCCACATCCCAGGGTGGCTCAGCGGTGTGGAAATTTTTTAATGTGTGTGCCTCAGATCGGACCAAAGCCATCTGTTCGCTCTGCCAACAAAAATTGAGCCGTGGAAAGGCCAACACTCACGTAGGGACAAGTGCCTTACGAAGACACCTGGAGAAAAGGCACAAACAGCAATGGGATGGCCACCTGAGCAAAAGCAGCAGCAGCACACAAAAGAAAAGTCACCCTCCTTCTCCTCTTCCTCCTTCAGGTGCATCATCTGCTTCTGCCGCTTTCTCCCTTCCACCTTCACAGGCACCCTCCTCCACTCCGCCTCTGCCCTTGAGCGCTTCCTGCTCCTCTGCCCACAGCAGCAGTCAGGTGTCCGTGAAGGAAATGTTTGAGCGGAAGAAGCCAATTTCGGCCAGCCACCCCCTTGCCCGGCGTCTGACAGCTGGCGTGGCGGAACTGTTAGCTCGCCAGCTGTTACCATACCGGCTGGTGGACTCTGAGGCCTTCCGTAAATTTGTGGCCATCGGAACACCGCAGTGGAAGATGCCAGGCCGCACTTATATTTCGAGAAAGGCCATACCCCAACTGCACCGTGAAGTTGAGAGGCAAGTGGTGTCATCTCTTGCGAAGAGCGTTGGGTCAAGGGTCCACCTGACCACGGATGCCTGGTCTGCCAAGCACGGGCAGGGCCGCTACATTACGTACACAGCCCATTGGGTCAACCTGGTGGTGAACGATGGTAAGCAGGGCGCAGCGGACCAAATTGTGACACCTCCACGGCTTGCAGGCAGGCCTCCTGCCACCTTTTCTCCTCCTGCTACATGCTCTTTGCTGTCCTCCTCCTCCTTGGCTGAGTGGCAGTTCTCCTCTCCAGCTACACAGCCCCAGCTCCACAGGGCCTATGCTACATGCCAGGTACGACGGTGTCACGCCATCTTAGACATGTCTTGTCTCAAAGCGGAGAGTCACACTGGAGCAGCTCTCCTGGCTGCTCTTAAGAAACAGGTGGATGAGTGGCTGACCCCGCACCACCTGGAGATAGGCAACGTGGTGTGCGACAACGGCAGCAATCTGCTTGCCGCTTTGCATATGGGGAAGCTGACACACATACCCTGCATGGCACATGTCATGAATCTAGTTGTTCAAAGATTTGTGGCAAAGTACCCTGGCTTAGCGGATGTCCTGAAGCAGGCCAGGAAGTTCTGTGGGCATTTGAGGCGGTCTTACACAGCCATGGCACGCTTTGCAGAAATTCAGCGGAAAAACAACATGCCGGTGAGACGCCTGATTTGCGATAGCCCGACTCGCTGGAATTCGACCCTGCTCATGTTCTCCCGCCTGCTAGAACAGAAGAAAGCCGTCACCCAGTACCTCTACAACTACAGTAGAATGAAACAGTCTGGGAAGATGGGGATGTTCTGGCCCGACAACTGGACACTGATAAAAAATGCATGCAGGCTCATGCGGCCGTTTGAGGAGGTGACCAACCTGGTGAGCCGCAGTGAGGGCACCATCAGCGACTTAATTCCCTACGCTTACTTCTTGGAGCGTGCTGTGCGTAGAGTGGCGGATGAAGCTGCGAATGAGCGTGACCAGGAACCGTTACGGCAGGAACAGGCATGGGACCAATTTTCATCAGACCCAGCTGTTTCCTCAACACCTGCGGCAGCACAGAGGGGGGAGGAGGAGGAAGAAGAGAAGTCGTGTGCAGAAGACGAGTCAGACTCAGAGGATGATGAGCAAGGTGTTTCTTTGGGGGAGGAGGAGAGGACGGCGGCAGGAGAACAACCGCAGCAGGCGTCGCAGGGGGCTTGTGCTGCTCAACCTTCCCGTGGTATTGTTCGCGGCTGGGGGGAGGAGGTTGACTTACGTGACGTCACTGAGGAAGAGCAAGAGGAGATGGAGGGTACTGGATCCGACTTTGTGCAGATGTCGTCTTTTATGCTGTCCTGCCTGTTGAGGGACCCCCGTATAAAAAACCTCAAGGGGAATGAGCTGTACTGGGTGGCCACACTACTAGACCCTCGGTACAGGCACAAAGTGGCGGACCTGTTACCAACTCACCTGAAGGTGGAAAGGATGCAGCACATGCAGAACAAGCTGTCAACTATGCTTTACAATGCCTTTAAGGGTGATGTGACAGCACAACGCCAGCAAGGTACCACTGCCACTAATTCTCCTCCCGTGTCCACGCAGTCAAAGACAGGACGCTCCAGCGATCTCATGGTGATGTCGGACATGCGGACGTTCTTTAGTCCAACGCCTCGCCGTAGCCCTTCCGGATCCACCCTCCACCAACGCCTGGAACGGCAGGTAGCCGACTACCTGGCCTTAAGTGTGGATGTAGACACTGCTGTGAACAGCGATGAGGAACCCTTGAACTACTGGGTGTGCAGGCTTGACCTGTGGCCAGAGCTGTCCCAATTTGCCATCCAACTTCTCTCCTGCCCTGCCGCAAGCGTCCTGTCAGAAAGGACCTTCAGCGCAGCTGGAGGCATTGTCACTGAGAAGAGAAGTCGCCTAAGTCACAAAAGTGTTAAGTACCTCACCTTTATCAAAATGAATGAGGCATGGATCCCGGAGGGCTGCTGCCCGCCCCAAGACTAAGTCAGTCCCCGCACACACAGCATCTCTGCCTGCACGCCGTGTGACTGGCTACCTGGCCTGCCCCAAGAAGACTAAGTCGCTCCCAGTCCCTCCACACAGCATGTCTGCCTGCAGGCCGCTTGACTACCTTCTCCGCCACCACCAACAGGGTCCGGGACTCCAGGCGGATTGCTGAATTTTTTAGGCCGCTGCTAGCAGCGGCCACTGTAATAATTTTTCTGGTGCGTGTACATGACTGCCTAATTTTTCTGGCTGCACTGCGGGCAGCTGCAACAACAAAAGAAAAGGCATGTACATGCGCCCATTCCCCTTCGTGATCATTACCTTGCCGTGGTGAAGGGGCTTGCGTATCACAATGAAGCAATGACCGGCGCCTAGATGAGTGTCTCGGGGGCACACAAAAGATAATTAGGTCATTGCTTCATTGTGGTCAGACCAAATTTGATCAGCTGGACAGTCACTGTTCTGTCATTCAGCTACATCAGCCAGGCGACCATATGGGCTGTAAAGCCACCAAAACCTGCACTCTCGCCATGGTGCGCACCAGTCCAGCACGGCTGTCACTACACAAACAGCTGTTTGCGGTGCGTTACACGGTGAGTTTGGTGTGTCAGTGTGAAGCAGTACCTTAATTACACTACCTGATTGATGTATACACATGCAAGATGTTTTAAAGCACTTTAGGCCTGTCATTTAGCATTCAATGTGATTTCTGCCCTTAAAATGCTGCTTTGCGTCAAATCAAGATTTTTCCCGGGGACTTTTGGCGTGTATCCTACTCCGCCATGCCCCCCTCCAGGTGTTAGACCCCTTGAAACATCTTTTCCATCACTTTTGTGGCCAGCATAAATTTTTTTTTTCGCATCCCCATTGAAGTCTATTGCGGTTCGCGAACTTTAACGCGAACCGAACCTTCCGCGGAAGTTCACGAACCCGGTTCGCGAACCTAAAATCGGAGGTTCGGCCCAACTCTAGTCCCTTGTAGGGATGCTCATTCGGATTTCGCAGAAATTCTGCAGAATTCCTGCAAATCGAATTTCTGTGGAAATACTGTATTACCTCAACTCGGTAACTTTTGCTCAGTCACAGAACTCAGAATCATTGGACCAATCAGAGAATGCAGAGTCAACTCGGAAGTATTTAGCCAATAAGAGAATGCAAAAAATAACCGAAAAGGAGACAACTCGGAAATCGGCAAAACAGAAACTGGAAATCAGATTTCTGCAGAAATACTGCACTATCATACCTCGGTACTGTTAGCCCAATCACAGGACTCGGAAGCACTGGACCACTCAGAGAATGCAGACTCAACTCGGAAGTATTTTGCCAATCAGAGAATGCAAAAAATGACCAAAAAAAAAAACGCCTAAGAAATCGGAAAATGGAAATCTGCAGAATCGATAATCGGCCTTGGTGGAAATCAAACTTTCTGTAGAATCTGAGATTTTAGACCTTTGCTAGTCCCATGCACTGTGGAAAATGTGTCACTGCTAAATAAACTCAAAACAATAATTGTGTTTTGGCTAATTACGCTTTTGAAGCTGATTAAGGTTTGTCAATCTATTTAGGCGAAATATACAGAATTCCGGAGGCATAAAACGAGGTAATCAAATCTTCCTGAAATGATTCACTTTTGCTTAGCAGTGTGTGACTACTCTGAACGTTCAACTCCAAACACGAACGAACTGTGTGGCGTAAGTGCTAGACAGCCGTCAGGTTTAGGCTGTGATAACACCAGTAATGGAGATGCACAGATTGTAAGTCTATTTGGCAAGTCCCGCTTCGCTATGTGCTCTTCTCCGCCACCATATGCACTGTGGCTGATCCCTGAAAGATTTCATGCTGAAATTGATCAGGAATCAGCTTGTCGTGTAAGGGCTCTTGGTCAATCTGCCCATACATCGTCTGATGTATGGCCACATTTAACTTTTTGTCCCTAGGTCTTCTCAGAGGACTAGAGGACATGATCTGCGATTGGAGGAAAAACGTTTTAACCATTTATTTAGGAAAGGGTTCTTTACAGTAAGAGTGATTAAGATGTGGAATGCATTGCCACAGGAAGTCGTTATGGCAAACTTTATACCTGCATTTAAAGGGGGCTTAGATGCTTTCCTTGTGTTGAAAGACATCCATGGCTACAATTAATAGATAATGCCCAATGATGTTGATCCAGGGATGTTATCTGATTGCCATCTGGAGTCAGGAAGGAATTTTTTTCCCCTTTGGGGCTAATTGGACCATGCCTTGTAAGGGTTTTTCGCCTTCCTCTGGATCAACAGGGATATGTGAGGGAGCAGGCTGGTGTTGTACTTTGTTCTCTGGTTGAACTCGATGGACGTATGTCTTTTTTCAACCCAAATAACTATGTAACTCTGTAACTTTTGAAAGCCCTTATAGGCTGTGCAAAGACCCAACACTGGAGAATGCTGAACTTCTGTGCATGGTGAGTCTCAGGATTAGGTGGGCGGAGTTTAATAAGGGTTGGGTACCTGGCAAGCAGAGATCGTACCAAGGATGACTTCTATACAGGTATTCCTCTTTCTACGGCTTCCCCTAAGTAGTGTGTTTTTATTTTAAACCAGTTCCACCCAACACAGTCAGTAGTACTTGGATTTCAGACAACCCTTAGTTCTTCTACAGAGGTTAATGAGCTGGGGGGCTTCAAGTCTCTGAACAATTGTCCTCTGTAAGTGGAAGGAATTTAACTCTTTCCCGGAGAACGTCTTTAACTGCAAACTTTTCACGTTTGACTGGAACTTCCTTTAGCACATGGGCCTCTTGGTGTTTTAAGTGGTAACAATAGACAATGCCACAGGCTTCACATGACTGAACAAAAAAAGAATATATATACATGTAAATGAAAGTATCCATATTTCTGCTTTATGTGAAAAATGGGCATCTTTATTTTACAAGTGGAGGAGAAACCATTGTTTATTTTAAGAGAATTACACTGTTGACGGTCAAATATAACCTTCTAACGGTTTCTAAATTGAGCCAATAAACTTTCTTTGCCCGTGACAGATGTTTCAGCTTCTTTGGACCAGTGTAAACTTTTTCAGAAATAAACAGCTCTCTCCCCCCCCTCCTTTCAGAATCTGAAGCTAAGATTGATTAATGTAGCAATGATCTGAAATGGCAAACATGGCGTTAAGCTGAACAGCATGTGTGAAACGCATTGAGAGCATCAGTGGAGGCTCTGTTACGAGGAAACATGATAATATAACAAGCTGTTCGGAATATGATGAGAACATGCTAAAACGGGAAGGCTGGAATTAGATTATTTTGCGGGATGACTTGATCACACAAGGACTGATTGGTGTAGAGTTAGTCGTCTGATGTCTGTCCTTAAAGATGTAGCTTGATTTCAGGGGCGTATCTGGGTAATATAATGCCTTTAGCAAACACTGAAATCCCGCCACCTCCCAGAATAAGTGATAGAGTTAGCCCCCCAGTAACCAGAGGTAGTACTCTAGTATAGGTAGCCAGAGGTAGGCCACCCAGTATAGGTAGGACCAAGTTTAGGTTGCCCTTGTAAAAGAGGGGCGGCAAAGTAACAGCACAAAGGTTTCACGGCTGCTTCTTCACATCAGAATAAGTGCCAACTGCAGCAGTAAGGGTGCTCTGAAGGGATATTAAAGTAAACCTGTAAGGAGAAAAAGAGCCCCCCTGGATAGTATAGAAGATATTGCACTATTATAAAGGTATTATTCACATAATTTCGATCAACACAGAATCTGTTTTTGGTTTCAAAGCATGAAGGCCCAGCATCATTCAGATTGCTAGTGAAGTAGAATCGCATAGGATCTCGCTTGTAGTGTGTGGGCTCCTAGTCGACCGACTTTTGACCAACCACACTGTAGTTGATTGCGCAGTAAAGTTGATCGCTTACTTTATTTTTAAGTATATAAGAAACACATTTTCTCCCTCCAAAAATGTCACTGCGTCTTATAGAACAAATACAGTGAGTCCCTGACTTATGAACACCCACAGATACGAACCGCCGACCGGCCGCAATGTCAAGGACTCCCTGAATTATCCCCATGTCTTCTCCACTCCCCCTTGCATTCTCCTTTGCTTCTGAATAAATGAAAGTAGCTGCAACGTGTCTCTCACCTAATCCATCGGATCCCGCGGTGATCAGAGACCCCTCCTCTCCCTCACTGCTCCCCTAGTGCCGGCTTCTGCTGATCGCGTCATCATTAGAAGCTGGCACTAGGGGAACAGCGAGTGAGAAGAGTGGTCTCTGATCGCCGCGGGATCCGATGCAGGGTTGCCAACCTTATTTCTAATTTTTGACGGACAAAAGGCCTAAAAAAGCAGGACACCCAAAATTTTGGACGGACAGGGGGCGGAGTTGGGGGCAGAGTCAAAAGCGCACTTTTAAAGTGCACCTGAACTGAGAGGGATTTGGAGGTTTCCTTTTAAACAATACCAGTTGCTTGGCAGTTGTACTGTTCTCTTCAGCTGCAGTAGTGGCTGAATCACACACCTGAAACAAGCATGCAGCTAATGTAGTCTGACTTCAGTCAGAGCACCTGATCTGCATGCTTGTTGAGGGGCTGTGGCTAAAAGTATTAGAGACACAGGGTCAGCAGGAGAGTCAGGCAACTGTTATCATTTTAAAAGAAAAAATCCACATCCTTCTCAGTTTAGGTTCACTTCAAGTAGAGTTGTGGGTAGCGCAAAGCTCTGGGCATTATTATTAATTTAACATAGTCAGGTCACTCACTGTCCTCAGGGGAACTCTGATCTAATCCGTACCACAGTCAAAAATGCAATGCCTGCTGTATTATTATTAAGTATTTATATAGCACTGACATCTTCTGCAGCACACTACAGAGTACATAGTCATGTCATTGACTGTCCTCAGAGGAGCTCAGACTCTAATCCTACCATAGTCATAGTCTAATGTCCTACCATATCGTTATGTATTTATATAGCACTGACATCTTCTGCAGCACTTTACAGAGTACATAATCATGTCACTGACTGTCCTCAGAGGAGCTCACAATCCAATCCTACCATAGTCATAGCCTAATGTCCCACCATATTATTATTATGTATTTATATAGCACTGACATCTTCTGCAGCACACTACAGAGTACGTAGTCATGTCACTGACTGTCCTCAGAGGAGCTCACAATCTAATCCTACCATAGTCATAGCCTAATGTCCCACCATATTATTATTATGTATTTATATAGCACTGACATCTCCTGCAGCACATTACAGAGTACATAGTCATGTCACTGACTGTCCTCAGAGGAGCTCACAATCTAATCCTACCATAGTCATAGTCTAATGTCCTACCAAATAATTATTGGCTAGATAGTGTAATTGTTAAGGGCTCTTCCTATTCAGTTAGCCGGCACCTATTCAGTAAGGAGTTTTGGGCAAGACTCCCTACCACTACTACTGCCTACTGAGTGCGCATTAGTGGCTGCCCCGCAAGCGCTTTGAGTCTGACAGGATGAAAGCGCTATACAAAAAAGAGGAATTGAAGGAATTATGCATTTATATAGCACAGGCATCATCTGCAGACTGCAGCACATTACAGAGTAAATAGTCATGTCGCTGACTGTCCTCAGAGGAGCTCACATTCTAACCCAGTCATAAGGCTCATACACACGTCGGATTTCCGCGAACGACGGGTCATTTGAACGTCCCGTCGTTCGCCCGCTAAATCGGGCGTGTGTACAGACTGTCGTTCGCTTGATAAGAGTGAGTTTGAGCAATCAACTCACTCTTATCAAGCGAACGACAGTCTGTACACACGCCCGATTTAGCGGGCGAACGACGGGACGTTCAAACGACCCGTTGTTCGCGGAAATCCGACGTGTGTATGGGCCTATAGTCTAATCACCCTGGCTCTCCTTCACTCCTTGTCAATGTAAATAACCCCCCCCCCCCCCCCCCATGCCCTGTCTATAGAGCTGCTCCCATCCCTCCTGTGACCCCATCCAGATTTCTGAAGAATGCTGCCCAGCAGATAACTGTGCAGAGCACAGAGGATTCCTCCAGCTGAAGTGCCGCTGCCTGTCACACTGATCAGCTTCCTCCTGGCTTGCAGGAGAGCTGAATCTGACAGGCTGTGAGCAGCAGAGATAAGGAGGATTGCAGACAGTGATACCTGGAGAAGGACTTCAGGGATAACAGTTTCCTCCGCATGGCCGAGACCAGGACTCCGGGGTTGTGGGGGCGTGTCACGCTTGGCTGTCTCTCTCGCTTCTATTGGCTGGAGAGAGCCTACAGCCGGAAAAGAAGGCTTCTGATTGGAGGGCGGGAGGAGGAGGAGGCGGCAGCAGACTTCTATCCCCGCTGTAACTGTTCAGGCTTGCTGAACTGTGCTGTTACAGTGGGAGCTGTGCTGGCTCTCTAGGAATGAACCGAAAACTGTGAAATTGATTTATTTTGACGGACAGCAACCTTGTAAATACGGACATGATTAATTTCAAGTGATTTGTACGGACTGTCCGTCCATAGACGGGCGGTTGGCAACCCTGATCCGATGGATTAGGTGAGCCATGCTGCTGCTGCTACTTTCATTTAATCAGGGGTAGCGGAGGAGAACACAAAGGGGAAGCAGAGGAGATAGGGGACTGAAGGGAACTCATGGGGGACAGATGGGGACACATGGGACACACAGGAGGACAAATATGGACACAGGAGAACACATAGGGACACAGGAGGCCATATGGGGGGCACAGGAAGACATATTAGTGACACAATAATTGGGGAGAACATCTACAAGACACTTCTGGACCATGGATGCACCAGGTTTAGTATATATTTCTTTCCTTGGTTTATGCGCTCTAAACCTAGGTGCGTCTAATAGTCCAGAGCGGAGCATTATATGCTGAAAAATATGGTAATTACGCAATGGTAAATCGAGCAATGCATAGCTACCGTAACATCCCAGATCGGGCTCCTGGTGTTTCTGTTGTTCTTTGCCAAGTATTTTTAAACATCCCTTTAACATTTATATGACAGTTCAAAGTTTCTGGGTAAAACAATAATAATAATCATACTTATTATAATGTGTATATTTCATTCTGATGAGGTGTACAGCTGCTATTGAGCCTGTAAGCCATGAGGTGTGTGTTTTAGTGAACCCGGGTCACCATAAGCCATGTGTCCCGCCTTCTCCATCTCTGTCTATGATCACCTCATCTCACTTCCTCCATCCCCGCTCCTCACTCCATGAACTGAACATAACCCTCATTTATAAATCCCCGGAACTGACTTCACAGGGTTCTCCCCACACACTCATCCCTCTGTGGGCTCCTCCACTCTCTTCTGAGAACAGCAGGCAATAATTCCCTCCCTGTAACTGACAGTGCTGAGCTGGGATTCAGTTCCTATATTTATTCATTCATTCTGTTTGTTTCATAACTGAACATCTGAAGGTAACTTTTGTGGAGGATAAAAAAAATCTTTCCCGAGGCAGCTGAATAGAAAGTGCTAATTGGATGTATCTGCAGGTTAAAGCTAATGGGAAGTGAAAAAACGAACAAACAGATACTTACCTATGGAGAGGGGATGCTCTGGGTCCTATAGAGTCTTCCCTCTCCTCTCACGGTCCCCTCGTTCCAGCAATGTCAACCCTGTTTGAATCCCTTGCCGTGGGAGGCTTCAGACGTTTTTAGATGTGCAAGTGCTCCGGAAAACGGGCGGCACTGTTCTGCGCATGCATGAGCGCATGAGAGAGAGAGAGTGGAAGAACAGCAGCCTATCTAAGGCTGCTGTGAGCATGGGAATGCTGAAACTGAATGGGAAGGGTTAACATGAGCTGTGGTACTGGCAGTTTTTTCTTTGTGTTACAGATGCTGTGTGGAGATCAGCTTACCTTACTTCAGGGATGCTGTTGTTAAGCAGATGGAGAGCTGTGAGCCAATCAACTGCAGCTCAAAGATGATTGGATGTAGCGTTTTTCCCTCCAGGAAGAAGGAGCCAATCGGATGAGTGACAGCTGTCCATAAAAACCGTTCCTGTCACAAAGCTGGCACACTTGAGGACGGAACTGAGCAGCTGCCCTCCCGCTCTCCCCTTTTTTCTTGTCTTTCACTTGGTGCTGTTGCGGGCTTCGTAAGGAGGGGGGGGGGGGGGGGGTTCTGGACTTTGAAAGGACTTTTGTTGGTGGGATTGAGTTGGGTCCCCAGACCATCAATCCCGGTTTGCTAGGTTTATGTGTTTTTTGTTTTTGGTAAAATGGTTGTTAATAAAGTTGTCTGGTTTGGTTATAAATAAAATTTAAAAAAAGAAAAAAAATGTAAGGTTTAAAGTAAAACATAAAAAATGGTTTATCCCTCCCCCTCAATAAATAAATAGGCTGCGGCCTGTTAATCGCCTATGGGTGTCTGCGTTATTTTCTTTAAGATTAGTAGGTTAGGTATGGTATGGTAACTCAATGAAATGTTGAATGCAGTCCCATGCACTATCGCAGGCGCAGTACAGAGCCACTCGTCTTTGGGAGCACTCAGGCTTCCAAAGAATTTTGAAGCCTCCCCCGGCAAGGGATTCAAACGAGGGTGACATCGCTGGAACAAGGGGACCGTGAGAGTAACAGGAAGGCTCTATAGGGCCCAGAGCCTTTCCTCTCCTTAGGTAAGCATGTTTTTTTTTCACTTTCCCATTTGCTATAACTGAATAGGCGAATTCTGTGTGGTGACTGGTGAGAAATGGTAAAAGAGATTCTAGTAATACCACACTGCTTGCAAATGTAAAGGACTACTATCACAAAATAAATAAATACATACATAAGTGTACACATACATATTAGATGTCTATTTCTCCCAGTATAAAATGCACTATAAGCCATACCTCTGAAAATGTTGAGACAAGAAAGAGGGGCACTTCAAGACACACCCCTGCCACACCTCTAACCACGCCCCCACCACACCTCTTGTCAGGCGTATCACAAAGAATTCAGAAGCAAAAGATGTAGTTCTATCATTCAAACCACACTGGGCCTTTCTATCCTTAGTTGCTTATCTTAATTTTAACATTTGAAAATAAGAAATATATATCAATTTAAATGACAGAAATAAAGTTTAGAGTCCGCTAAACACATTTTTCAATAGAAAATCACATATATTTACATAGCTCTCTACATGAGTCCTGAAAGAGGGACAAATGACGAAGCAGCGCTGAAACTGGGTGCTGCCATAGAAGTAATGTTATACTGCGTGGGGCGCGTAAGGGTAAGTCAGGGTTACGAGCAATCGAATAGCATGTGAATTAACTGGGTGGGACTCTAGAACAGGTGGACATCAGCTAGAGTGCATGAAACATGTTATGCCCCCACACATGGAACATCCAAGAGGAACTATGCTGGAGGAGGAGAAAAACAAGAATGAGGGAAGGATAAAAATAATATGTAAAGGGGACCTGAACACAGAACTTTCTCTCCTCTCTAAGGGCTGGTTCACACTGCAAGAGCTTTTTCTAAGAGGTTGCTATTTTAAAAGCTCTTGCTAATGTAATGCCATAGGTGTGTTCTCACTGGAGCAATGTGATTTTATAAATAATCACCCACAGCATTGCACAGGGGCGCCTTTCTGTAATCCTTTGTATCTCATTCTGTCCCCCATTGTGCCTCCTTTTGTCGCCCATTGTGCCTCCTTCTGGCCCCCCTTGTGCCTCCTTCTTTCCCCTTATGCATCCTTCTGTCCTCCTTTGTGAATTTGCCGACCCTTGTGCCTCCTTCTGTCCCCTTGTGCCTCCCTATGTCCT
The DNA here is from genome assembly GCF_040937935.1 of Hyperolius riggenbachi. Classification (NCBI taxonomy): domain Eukaryota; kingdom Metazoa; phylum Chordata; class Amphibia; order Anura; family Hyperoliidae; genus Hyperolius; species Hyperolius riggenbachi. Next base: position 531,656,058 of record NC_090647.1, read on the forward strand.
CCTGTGTGCATTCTTTAGTCCCCCTGTGTCTCCTTTTGTCCCCCTTTGTGCCTCCTTCTGTCCTCCTTTGTGCCTCATGAAAGTGGAGGCCTGCCTATGTGTATTTTCAGGTGAAACACTGCCCACATTACGTGCATTTTCTTGTGAAATGCTGCCCACATTGTGTATTTTCTGGTAAAACGCTGCCACAATTACGTGTATTTTTCTGGTGAAATGCTGCCGCAATAAGTGTCATTTCTGTTGAAACACTGCCATATTATGATTATTCTCTGGTTAAACATTGCCACATTGCGATTATTTTCTGGTGAAATGCTGCCGCAATAAGTTTCATTTCTGATGAAACACTGCCGCATTCTGTTTATTCTCTGGTAAAACATTGCCACATTGCAATTTTTTTTCTGGTGAAATGCTGCCGCAATAAGTGTCATTTCTGATGAAACACTGCCGCATTATGATTATTCTTTGGTGAAACATTGCCGCATTGCAATTATTTTCTGGTGAAACGCGGCTGCAATACGATTCTTTTCTGGTGAAACGGTCCACAATACCTGTATTTTCTGGTGAAATGCTGCTGCGTTACGATTGCTGCTGCTGCCACAGGTTTTCTCGCCTGGAGTGACAAAATGGCTAGAGGCGCCCATGGCATTGCATTAGCAAGAGCTTTTAAAATGACTAGTGCTATCAAAGCTCTTGCAGTGTGAACCAGCCCTAAAATATAAGCAACAACATAATAGCCTTTAAAGAAAAATGTTACATTGTTACACCTGATAAAAGTCCTGCAATAAATCTGCAATTTGTCTACTACCTGCTTTCATGGAAACAGACATAGGGTTAACATCCTGTGTTTACAAAGTAGCTGCTCTGCCGAGGCAGACAGCTGATGCAGCTGAGGGATCAAGTTACAGTTGTGATTAGTCACAGATGAGTGGGAATTAGACAGGCTAAACTCTCTAAATACATACAGGGAGCATTTTTCTATGCTTTTCTTTTGTCCTGTGCAAGAGTTCAGGTCTACTTAAAGTCAAAATGCAGAAAATGCACCACTGTAAACAATAACAATAGAGATAAAAAACTGTGCTTTAACCTGTTCCCGTCCACTCGTACAGATATTTACGCCCATGGAAACTTCACATGTGCACCAGGGGCGTAAATATGCATACTTGTTTGTTTACCTCACCATTCCTGATTGATACACAGCATGCAATCCAATGCAATCCCGCTGTTCCGTGATTGGTGAATGGGAACATCTTGTTCCCAAACCCGATCACAGTGCCTGTGATGAATAAGAGCTGATGTCAGCAAGATGCAGGCTTTCATTCACAAAAGTAAAAGTAAACAGTACTTTTGTTTACTGTTTAGAGAACTCCAAAATAACCATCAAGTACCATCTTGTGGCCAAAAATTAAAAATGCACCCACACTCCCACAGACACTATTAAAAAGAAAAATACATACTTTTTAAAATTAATTTTTAACCCCTTTCACCCCTACCCTAAAGTTACCAGCATAAAACACTTGTTTAAAAAAAACAATGTTAGCAAACTAAAACACTTGTAAAAAAAATGACATAATTTAACCGGTTCAGCGCCACAGTGCCGAAAATCTCATGCATCCGAGCAACGTTCACCTCCCATTCATTCGCCTATAACTTTATTGCTACTTATCACAATGAATTGATCTATAGCTTGTTTTTTCCGCCACCAATTAGGCTTTCTGTGGGTGATACATTTTGCTAAGAGCCACTTTACTGTAAATGCATTTTAACAGGAAGAATAAGAAAAAAACGGAAGAAATTCATTATTTCTCAGTTTTTGGCCATTATAGTTTGAAATTAATATACGCTACCGTAATTAAAACGCATGTATTTTATTTGCCCATCTGTCCCGGTTATTACACCATTTAAACGATGTCCCTATCACAATTTATGGTGCCGATATTTAATTTAGAAATAAAGGTGCATTTTTTCAATTTGCGTCCATCACTATTTATAAGCTTATAATTTTAAATAATATAATAACATATTCTCTTGACATGCATATTTAAAAAGTTCAGACCCTTGGGTAACTATTTATGTTGTTTTTGTTTTTTTTTTTAATTGTTTTTTTTTTTTTTTTTTAATAAAAAAAAGTGTATGTGGGTAATTTTTGGTGTGGGAGGGAAACTGCTAATTTTAAATGTAAAATAATGTTTTTTTTAAATCAAAAATGTATGTGGGTGCAGTTTACTAGTGAAAAAAGTCCTAGATGCGAACCAGCTCGCATCTAGGAACTAAAATGCTGAAGAGTTGTTTCCTGGGGGCAGAAATACCGCGCTCTCTGGAGAGAAAGCGTCGGTATTTCTGCGGGGAAGTTAGATCGGTGAATGGGAATTATATTCCCATTCACTGATCGGGGGGCTAGCGGCGGGCAGCGGGAGCGCGCGCGGGGGCGCGCCCGATCGCGCGCACGAGCCGGCGGCAGCACCAGTGCCTATCTGGACGAGGAAGCTCGTCCAGATAGGCCGAACTGGTTAAATAGTTATCTTAGAGAATTTTTAATATGTATGCCATGAGGGAAATATTACTTTTTTTTGGTAAATAGTCTTGTAATTATTTATATAGTATAAAAACCACTAAACCTGAAAGAAACACCTTCATTTCCAAATAAAATATTATCATTGTACTAGGGACACAATTTAAATGTATTAACCGGGACAAAAGGGCAAATAAAATGAGTGGGTTTTTTCTATTGCAGCCCATTTTTTTTTTTTTCAAACTAAAATGGCTGACAACTGAGAAATAATGTTTCGTTTTCTTTATTATTATCCCTTTAAAATGCATATAAAATAAAATTCTTAGCAAAAAGGACTACTCAAAGTAAACCTAATTTGTGGCAAATTTGTGGCGAATAAAAACATATATAGATCATTTTGATGTGGTAAGTAACAATATAGTTCTTGGCAAATAAATGGGCGAAGCATGATGTGAAAATCACTCTGGTTTTTAAGGTGAAAATAAATGTGGTTGGGAAGTGGTTAATATCATTGAGGATAATGCTGGACCTCAATTCAAAAGCCTTGTACATATGTACCCGGCAAAGCGTCTGCCAGGAAGCGTGACTCAATCCCTTTATGATATTGCCAGGGGCGCCTCTAGGCATAGGCAGTACAGGCCATTGCCTGGAGTGCCATTGGTCCTGGGGGGCGCCATGTTGCTGGATTAAGCCCCACCCCCAAATTAAGCCCCACCCAAAATTAAGCCACAACCCTGTGGGTGTTCTATTACATGCTTCTGCTGCATCTACTTAGCATAAGTTGCAGGCAGCTGACACCTCTGTGCCTTGTGCATCCTTCTTTCATCCTTTGTGCCATCTCTGCCTCCTTTTGTGCCCTTTGTGCTTCCTTCTGTCAGCCTGTGCCTTCTTGCGTCTCCTTTGCCTTTATTTGTCCCCTTGTGCTACCTCTGCCCCACTGTTCCTCCTTCAGTCCCACTGTGCCTCCTTCTGTCCTCCTGTGACTCCTTCTGTATCCCTTTGTGCCCTGCTTCTGTCTCCATGTGCCTCTTCAGTCCCCATGTGCCACCTCTGTCCCCTGCGCCTTCCTCTGTCCACCTGTGGCTCCTTCTGTGCCCCTTTGTGCCTCCTTCTGTCTCCGTGTGCCTCCTTTAGTCCCCCGTGACTCCTTCTGTCTCCGTGACTCCTTCTGTCCCCCTTTGTTCCTCCTTCTGACCCATTGTAGAGGATGCCAGGCCGACCAGGCAGTCATGAGTGCTGTGCGGGGGGGACCGCGGTCACCCCCCTGCCAGATGTTGTGTCCCCAGGTGGTGAACAGGCTTGGCCCGCAGCCCGTAAGCTCATTTTCTGGTGAAACACTGCCTGCATTGCAAATTTTCTGATGAAATGCTGCCGCATTATGATTATTTCCTGGTGAAACGCTGCCGCATTACGGTTATTTTCATGGAAGGGTGCCACAGATTTTTTCGCCTGGAGTGACAAAATGGCTAGAGGCACCCTTGGATATTGCAGTGCCAAGGCTGTAAAGACAAGTTTGCATTTGTGTATCAGCGCCAAGGAAACAAAGTGGGCGCTGCTGAGAGAAGAACGATGTCCAGAGTTCACAAACAGGTAAATTATATATGATCAGCGCAGAGTCCAAAAGCAAAAAACGAGTCTTCAACAAAGGATAAGAGCAGGTAAATCTCCACCACAATAAATATTGGGTTCACGGCACAGCTCTGCAATCATTGTGGTGGAGATTTACCTGCTCTTATCCTTTGTTGAAGACTCGTTTTTTGCTTTTGGACTCTGCGCTGATCATATATAATTCATAAGGCTGTAAAGACACCTATGTGGGGGAGCTAAGAGGAGCGTCACATGATAGGTGGGGAGAATGGGGAAAATGATGCACTTGGCCCGGTCTGATTACCGGGAGAGACGTCGGGGGGATCAGGGGCCGCCGTACACACACTAGACTCTTAGCAGTGATTTCGGCCACCTCACCCAAATTTCATGTAGCATATGTAAGAGGCTTTTGCTGCATACATGCAAACATTGCACCGGGACATTTAAGCGCAGGGTGAACCCAAAAACGGCTCACCCTGCTACTGCAAAAGTCCTAGCGGTGTTAATTACTATTCCCCCTCCAGATCGCCATGGACACCGGGGATAGATGTAATTTGGCTGCCAGATATTGCTACGTTAAAGTCATTTGGGCTCTGTCTTTTGATGGCGCACAACTTACTGTCTGATCGCCGCTATACCTGTAATTCCCCTGTGGCGGCGCATAGTCCACCCAAATTTTCCGGCACCATTTTGTTCTGTTTCGCTTTAGCTATTCGGTCTTCAAAGCAAGGAGAGAAAGAGAATGGTCCCTTGGCAGGGGACTATGTAAGTAACAGACATGTCCCCAACAGTTTTATGGACCATAGTGACAAAACGGTGTCATTTTAACTGCAGGAATGTAACAATTGTGACCACTGTTATTTTACAGTATGCTGAGCAACCTTCTTTACTAGATCCTAGTTCAGCTTTAGACATATCTGCTTCTTGATAGAGCTGCTGTGTGGTCTTTGTCAGTGAAGATTTTTTTTTTTCCTTTGTGCTTTTGACTCGCCTTTCCGGAAAGCTGCAAGTTTGTTGACATTACAAATAACGACACCTTTGGGAACGCCGCAGTTTAAATGAAGTACAATAAAAAAAAGCATAATTTCCATTTTAAGCACCTTCACCCTACTGTGCAAACCCTGATAAGGAGTGTTTTGCGGAATATGTTTGCAAGCGATGCAGCGGCTAAATTACGGCGTGCAGCTTCGTCTACGGCGTGGAGAAATACAAAGTCGCCCTTGAAATACGATCGGCAAATGCTAAGACACCCGGAATGGTGCAGATTAGGTGACGGTACTTAAACTCTGTTGTTCATAAATAACATAAACAACATTTACAGTTTATTTGGTGGTTTTTCTGGCTGAAAGAAAACATTCAACAATTTTTTAAAAAACATTTTTTCCTTCTTATTTGTAACAGAAATAAATTTACACGTATTTAACTTTTCCTCCTGCAGGCTGTGGTTTACAGACAAGGAATGCATTGGCAATATGTGCTTGGCTTGCAAACAACGGACCCCAACTATCCTGTTGATTTGGCTTTACAGATGTTAAGACAATTAGTATTCTTATTTACTATCTCTTAGTTATAAAACACCAATATATTGTGTAGGGCTGCACAATCTATAATATGGGGTGTACATTTCTTCGTATTGAGTACAAACAATGACAAAGAGACCCTGCCAGATCGAAATTACTATCTAAAGGTCTGTTGACATTCAAATTCCTACACAATTTGGGCCCTGGATACATTAATGACTTGCTGAAACTGCATCACACCCCCCACAACCTCAGATCAATAGGATCCATAAATGTGGTTATTCCCAGAGTGCACCTCAAAAGCTTTGGAGCCAGAGCTTTCTGTCATGCTGCCCCTACCCTTTGGAATTCCCTATCACACTCAATAAAGACAGCCCCATCCCCGGAGTTCAAATCCAGACTGAAAAGCCAACTGTTTAGCCTGGCATTTCCGGACTTGTAGAATTCTCCCTCTGTACGAAAACTTACCACTTACTCAACCAAATACTGGTCTGAGCCATGCTTATGTGCTTAGAGTCCTATAGGAAAAAACAGAGTTTACAAATGTTGTTTGTTGTTGTAAAGTTGGTTGTGCACTTATCAAATTTTCCTGCCCTATTACTCTGTTCAATTCTGCTAGATTAAGATAAAATCGGTCTAATTGGATGCCCAAAGTGACATGTGACATGATGAGATAGACATGTGTATGTACAGTGCCTAGCACAGTAATACCTATGCTGTGTTCCTTTTTTTTCTTTCTCTGTCTGAAAGAGTTAAATATCAGGTATGTAAGTGGCTGACTCAGTCCTGACTCAGACAGTGACTACAGTGTGACCCTCACTGATAAGAAATTCCAACTATAAAACACTTTCTAAGCAGAAGATGGCTTCTGAGAGCAGGAAAGAGATAAAAAGGGTCACTACAGGGCCTCTTTAACCCCTTTGGGACCAAGGACGTTACAGTTACGCCCGCTGTGTGGCTGTGTGCTGCAGGACGTAACTGTAATGTCCTTGCCGCTCCCAATGTGATCACACGTACCCGAGAGGGGATATTCAGCTGTCAAATCACATCTGACATCTCCCTTCACTGACCAGGAGCCATGGCGATTGGCTTCGATTCCCCTCCACTCTTCCTGCTATCCAGCCTTGCACTGCCTCTAGTGTTGGTGTAACGAACGGTGAAGCACAGAGAGGATCTGATTACCGGTGATCTGCAGTATCACTGGGAATACAGATGTATACCAGATTATAAGTGATCTGCAGTATCACCGATAATCCGATATACCAGCTAACCTCTGTTCACCTGAGTAGAGTGTAGTGTTTGGTGTAACAGTAACACTTAGAGGACTGGCCTCAGTGCAGTGAGGAGTACTGCACGGCTTCCTTCCGAAGGCCTGAACTCTCCAAGGCGGGAGGAGTCGGGCTGACAGTAGGAAGGTAAGTCTGAAAGTAACACTCAGGAGGTAGTGTCACTAACAGGACGGGGAACCGCCTCCAATAGTAAGGTCAGTTCTCGAGGTCGGACAAGCCAGGTTGTAACACACGGACAGATAAAGTACAGAATCAGAAGGCAGAGGCGGAGTCTAGGTACAGGCAGGGTTCGGCAACAGGGTATCAGAAATATCGAGGTACAAGATCAGGAGGCAGAAGCAGAGTCTAAGGACGAGCCGGGGTTCGGCAACAGAGTATCAGAATGGCATGGTACAAGATCAGAGTTCAGGAGGATAGTCAGGCAGGCAAAGAGTCATAACAGAAAATCACAATCAAACTAGTACTTTAGCTATCAACAGAATCTAGCTAAGTGTAGGATTACAGCTCCAGCTGGTCCCGGCACACTTAAGGATCTGACTACAGGTCTGAGTGCTCCCACGTATGTGTTTGCAACGCCAGACAACCAGCAACTGAATAAGCAGCAGAATATATAGTTGCTGGACTCTGCTGCCCCGCCCGAACCATTCAGCCAATTATGAGTCCTGCAGGAATCAACTGACCTTCCTGATCAGCTGACACTTCCTCTGCAAGTATAAAGGTCCTGAATTCAGGCCCGCGCGAGCATAGGTCTCCATCTGCCTAGGTGCACTAACAGACCCAGCCACACCAAGCACATGCTGCTGCATGCAAACAGCCGCTTTGCTGTCAGGACATGCGGCGGCTTTTCCGCGTTCCACCACACAACCAGACGCGTGCAAATCGCCGCGTAGGACGTGGAGTCAGCCGCCTAGCTCTTGGCACACGCGGCGGCTTTTCCGCGTTTCCTCACAGTTGGGTCCTAGCTTACAGAGGAACTCCAGTGAAAATAATGTAATAAAAAAGTGCTTCATTTTTACAATAATTATGTATAAATGATTTAGTCAGTGTTTGCCCATTGTAAAATCTTTTAAATCCCTGATTTACATTCTGACATTTATTACATGGTGACATTTTTACTGTTGGCAGGTGATGTAGCTGCTGCATGCTTTTTTGGCAGTTGGAAACAGCTGTAAACAGCTATTTCCCACAATGCAACAAGGTTCCCAGACAGGAAACTGCCAGGAGTACGTACTCAAGAGTTTCTTGTGGGAGGAGTTGTGAAAAGGAATAGATTTCTCATGTAAAAGGGGGTGTCAGCTACTGATTGGGATAAAGTTCAATTCTTGGTTGAAGTTTCTCTTTAATGATGTCATCAAGCTGGGATCCAGAACTTAGCAGCAGTGTGAGGCTGGATGGCGGGGAGAGCGGAGGCGGAGAGAGCTGCTCGTTACTGGACCTGGGGAGATGAGTATCGGCTTGCTACCTATACTGGGGACATCTAAGCCTGTCTATCTACACTGGGGATACCTGTGCCTGTCTATCTATACTGGGGATACCTATGTCTGACTATCTAAACTGGGGGACCTATAAAATAGCAAAACTGCTATGGTCCCCTAAGAGGAACTCCAGTGAACATTTTACTGTTGCCAGGTGATGTAGCTGCTGCATGGTTTTTGGCAGTTGGAAACAGCTGTAAACAGCTATTTCCCACAAAAGTTCGAACTTTTCTTGTGGGAGGGGTTACTTGAGGGAGGGGTTTCACCACAATATCAGCCATACAGCGCCCCCTGATGGTCTGTTTGTGAAAAGGAATAGATTTCTCATGTAAAAGGGGGTATCAGCTACTGATTGGGATAAAGTTAAATTTTTGGTCGGAGTTTCTCTTTAAGGGGAGTTTATATGCTGGTCCTCCAGTGGTTCATTCTTGGCAGTTATAGTAGGGTTAGAGGATTACATAAAACATTGTAAGGATTCGGGCAGCACAGATGGACATGATGGAAGTGCTGTAGGTATAACACAGCGTGAATACACCATCACTACATCAAATAATTTGCAGATAAGTGTCTGGCTTGACTTAAAATCCACCCAATCCATTCAGCAGGACATGCACAGAGCTAATCACTCTGAATTGCAAGCAGAAATGACATCAGTTATTCCAGCCAGATCATTTTCATTGGGAGCAATATAACCTTTCTACTGTATGTTTATCGCTTCCACTTCTGTGTGTGTAATTTATATTTCTATTCCAGCGACTATTTAGCATTACACAAAATGCTAGTCTTGTAAATACAGTAGAGTCTTGGTTATTTGGCATCGATGCTGATTGGCTGACACCGGATAAGTGTGCTTTCTGGTTGCTTGAGACTCAATGCTGGCCGATGTTCGTGGCAAACGGCGAACATGTGTTGTGTTCGACCCGCCCCCTATACATCATCATGGAGCCAAAAATTGACCCCTCACCTCACATTCAGCAGACACATGGCAGCTAATAAGCTAGCACCCCCTCCTGGACCCCATTGGATCAATGCTCTGCTGGCTGCTGACTGTTAGTGGGAGCAGGGCCAGTCTTGCTGCAAATAGGTAGGGAAAGCATTAGCTAGGCCTGTGTTCTTGTTCCTCACTTGCTGTGAAAGCAACCCAAATAGCCCTTTTGAGGGCTAGTACATCGATCTCCAGTGTTTTTTTGTGTGTGTGTGTGACGCTCCACAGCCCACTGACACCCAGAGCTGTGCACACTACTGCTGTTGTTGACTACTGTAGGGGGGTAGGGGTATAAAGAGTTGAACTTACCCGCGGCTCACCGATGCTCTGGTCCCTGCCTCCGGTTCACTTCTGGAATTTCTGACTTTAAATTTCCGACTTCTACAGGCTCCCGCTGACGTCACCAGGAGTGTATTGCACAGGTCGAGTACGGTTTGCGCCTGCGCAGTATGCTCCTGGTGATAGGAGCAAGGCCACGCAGGCGCAGTGGTTTTCCAACTTTAAAGTCGGAAATTCCAGAAGTGAACTGGAGACGGGGACCGGAGCACCGGTGAGTGGGTGCGTGGGCACAGGATGTCTGCGGGGGACCATTAGAATTCCCAGAGAAAGTTCAACTCTTTTTCCCGCTACCCCCCTACAGTAGTCCTTTAAGTTGCAGGCACATTACCACTCCAGTGTATCATTTTTCACAGTATTCTTATAGTACTATTGCATTTCTGTGTGTGTGACACTCCACAGCCCACTGACACCCAGACCTGTTGCACTCCACTCCAGTGCATTATTTGTAGGAATGTAATGTGATTTCTGCCCTTTAGTGAAACACAACTGCATCAAAATTTTTGGTGGGACTTTTAGCATGGATCCCCACCTGGCATGCCCCTGTCCAGGTGGCCATAAACAGTCTTTGTAGGTTCTAAAATTTGCCTGCCCATTAAAGTCTATGATGGTTCACCAGATTCTCCTGTGCGCGAACATGTGCGAAAGTTCGCGTTCGCTGTTCGTGAGTCCAAAATTTGATGTGTGTGACATCTCTAGCAGGGGTAAGCATCTGGATCCTAAAGAGGCTTCCCTCTTCCTCCACACTAGAGGGGATCCAGCACTGGGAACCCTGAAGATCTGCCGTCGGAAATAGCTGAGCCCAATCCTGAAAGCTCTTCTGCGCAGGCACAGGCGGTTTGTATTTTTCCCTACAGGTTTATTTTGAAAACAGCAGAGCCCACAAATGGCCTAAGAAGTTGGCCTTCACCTCTGTGAGTACTGCCAACAATTTGTGTAGGTTTGGTTGAGACTGTTGCTTAATTGTTAGTCTGGATAACCAGGACTGTACAGTAGATTGAGTATAACATTTTACTTCTGTTGCTGAACTACTTCTGCTCCTACAGGCAGAGCTGCTCAAATCCAGAACCGGGAGACATCCGGATAGTTCTATCCGGACATCTCCCAGTAAACCTGTGCAGGGAGGGGGGGTCAATCTTATCTGTCTGATGTCTTCTACGTCCGTCCCTCGGCACCTTCCACAATGCACACCACGCGCGTCACATGATTACAAACACTTCCTCCTTCAACCTGGAAGGAGGTAGTGTTTATAATCACGTGACCGCCACTTGGACCGCATCGTGGGAGGCACCGAGGGACGGACGAAGAAGACGTCAGACAGGTAAGATTGAACCCTCCGCCCACCCCACACAGTTTTCCGGGAGAAATATCCGGATAGAACTATCCGGATGTCTCCCGGTTCCTAATGTGAGCAGCTCTGTCTACAGGTTCTGTTACTCTAAGGCTGCTAGTAGTACAGTGACTTTTATTACTGTTACCGCTTCTGTTATTCTATTGTTGCTGATATTACTTTTACTTCTACAAGAACTGCTATTGCTCCGGGTATGTTTTAATATAGATGCTATGGAATTTGGCACAGGATAGTGCCGATATTTTGAATATCTAGAATATCAATAATATCTCCACAAACCTCCCTCTCCACGCCTAAGGGACGGGTGGCCACAAATACCACAAATAATACAATTTGCTGAACGATCATTTAACGAACGATTATTCATATGAACAATCTGAAATGATCGTTTGGGACCACCAATAAACAAAAATCTTCTAACCAATCTGATCTGAAAATCGGATTGATGTCTTTAACCTGCTCAGATTGGTTAGAAGATGACTGAAAGAGATAATTTCTAGGCATGGAAGTGACAATTTCTATCTTGTCAGTACCTTGTCGGGAATATAATAAACATCCCTGATTTACCATAAATGTTTTCCTGGCAGAATACAACTTCTGAGGGCAGGGAGAGATAAAAGACATTAACCTTTGGCCTTTTTCTAACTCTGGGACACTTAATAGGCTGCCACTGATTAGAGACAGTAAAATATTCGACCTGCTTTGTGAATGTTTAAATATAAAAGAAAATCCTGGGATACTTAAAGAGACTCTGTAAAGAGAAAAAACCCTCTGGGGGATACTTACCTCGGGTGAGAGAAGCTTCAGGGTCCCAATGAGTCTTCCTCCTCCCTGTAGCCTCGGGTAATCCAGCACTGGCTCCCCCGAATCCTCCCCAGACAAGCTTGACAAGGGTTGATTTATTTACCTCTCCAGGATCCGGTGCAGGTGCAGTAGCGGCTCTTTGTTAGGGCTAGGCGGAGGATCGATCAGGTTTGGCTATTTCTGCCTTAACCCTACCCGAATGAAGAGCAGCTAGTGGGCCTGCGCAGGATCGCAGTAGGTAAATATTTACCTCGCTGTGATTCGGGGAGTCCCGGCAAAGCAATGGAGGGATGGAGGAGGACAGGGGAAGCCTCATTAGGATCCAGAGGCTTTCCCCTCCTGACGTAAGTACTCCCCAGACGTTTCCCCAGACGGATCCTCTTTAAAAAACACATTTTTTGGGAGTAGGAGGATAAATATAATTGTTTATCTAATTAGTTTATTTTTAACTCGGGTTCACTTTAACCACTTCACCTCGAAGGGTTTTTCCCCTTGAACAGGATATAAGCCCGACGAAGGCTGCAAGGCCGAATGCTTGCTTATTTTTATTCATTTTTAGTTAGCCAATAAATGGTATCATCCTAATTTAAGACTTCTTGCGTTTCCCCTTAGAAAACCAAAGCAATTTTCACCTGTCAGCGCTCCTTCCATTCATTGGCCTATAACGTTATTGCTACTTATCACAACGAAACAATCTATATATTGTTTTTTCCGCCACTGATTAGGCTTTCTTTGGGGGTACTTTTTGCTTATTATGATTTTATTCTAACTCCGTTTTAATGGGAATAATAAGAACAAAAATGGAAAAAATTCATTATTTCTCAGTTTTCGGCCATTATAGTTTAAAAATAATACATGGTAACGTAATTAAAACCCACACATTTTATTTGCCCATTCGTCCTGGTTATGGCGATGTTTACCATTTTTCCCTAGTACAATGTATGGCACCAATATTTTATTTAAAAATAAAGGTGCATTTTTTTAGTTTTGCATCTATTCCTAATTACAAGCCCATCATTTATAAAGTAATTGTAATGTACCCTCTTTACATACATATTAAAAAAGTTCTGTCCCTAAGGTAACTATTTATGTATTTTTTTATTTGAAAAAAAGAAAAAAAGGGGATGTAATTTTACAATTTGGCCACAAGATGTCCTCAGTGGTGACTTCATCTTGCGTATTATTATTATTATTATTTATTGTATTTATAAAGCGCCAACATATTACGCAGCGCTGGACAATAAATATATACAATGATACAAGGATGACATACATAGGGTTATACACATAGAACAAAGTTATACATACAAATTGTACAAAATACATGATCATGCAATATGGGCTGGTTAGGTAGGCCCAGTAATACAAGTACAGGCTGTCATAGGACAGGAGCACATGATCCTGTAGATTACACTAGGGAGTGGAGGACCCTGCCAGAGGCTTACAATCTAAAGGGAGGGGTGGAAACACTAGGGGGGGCTGTTAAATATTCCTTAGAGAGTTACTGTGTGGTAGGAGGTGGGTAGGCCATCATAAAGAGGTGGGTTTTGAGGGCTTGCTTGAATGTGTTGAAAGAGGGAGCAAGTCTGATGGGTGGTGGAAGGGCATTCCAGAGGGTGGGGGCAGCTCTTGAGAAATCCTGGAGGCGGGCATGGGAGTGTGAAATGCGCGGGGTGGTGAGGCGAAGGTCGTTGGAGGAACGGAGGGGGCGACCTGGTGTATACTTGTGAACAAGCTGCGAGATGTAGGTAGGGCATGTTTTGTGCACAGATTTATACGCCAGGCATAGAATCTTGAAACTTATCCTGAGACGGATAGGGAGCCAGTGCAGGGATTCACAAAGGGGAGATGTGGATGCAGAGCGGTGCGAAGAATGGATGAGTCTTGCAGCCGCGTTCATCACTGATTGAAGGGGGGCAGTGCGTTTCAGGGGGAGGCCAGAAAGGAGTGAGTTACAGTAATCAAGGCGGGAGATGATGAGGGCATGGATGAGCAGTTTGGTCGTGTCCGGGGTTAAGAATGGGCGGATCTTGGAGATATTACGGAGGTGGAAATTGCAGGCTCTTGTGATGTTTTGGATGTGTGGGATGAAGGAGAGGTCAGAGTCCAAGGTGACACCCAGGCAGCGGGCCTGGGAGGTAGGGAGAATGGTTGTGTTGTCGATTGTGAGGTGGAAACCTGGGATGGGTGCAGCAGCATGGGGTGGAAGGATCAGGAGCTCAGTTTTGTCTAGGTTAAGCTTTAGGAACCTAGCTGACATCCAGGAGAAAATTGCTGAGAGACACGAGGAGACCTTGTTTATGGTGGTGGCTGAGAGATCGGGGGTATGGAGGTAAATCTGAGTGTCATCTGCATAAAGGTGGTAATTGAAGCCCAGGGAGGAGATAAGCTTGCCAATTGAGGAAGTGTATATGGAGAAAAGAAGGGGGCCTAGAACAGAGCCCTGGGGGACCCCAACTGAAAGGGGGGCAGGAGTTGAGGAGGAGCCATTGAAGGAAGTGGTGAAGGAGCGATTGGATAGGTAGGAGGAGATCCAGGCCAAGGCAAGCCCATGGATGCCCATGGACTGTAGTGATTGGAGGAGGAGGGAGTGGTCAACAGTGTCAAATGCTGCAGAGAGGTCAAGGAGGAGCAGGATGGAATAACTGCCTTTGGCCTTGGCAAGGGTAAGGTCGTTGACCACCTTGGCGAGGGCTGTTTCAGTTGAGTGCGCAGGTCGGAATCCAGACTGTAGGGGGTCAAGTAGGGCATTGGTGTTGATGTATTGAGTAATGCGCTGGTGGACTAGGCGTTCGAGGAGTTTAGAAGCATAGGGAAGGAGGGAGATTGGGCGGTAGTTTGAGGGTAGGGATGGGTCGAGTGAGGGTTTTTTCAGCAGGGGAAGCACAGTGGCCTGTTTGAATGCTTTGGGGAAGATGCCTGTGGAAAGGGAGAGATTGAACAAGGAGGTGAGGACTGGGGCCAGGTCAGAGAAGTGGGGACGAAGAGTATTCGCGGGTACCGGATCACAGGGAGAGGATGTTGGGGGGGAAGCCACTAGCAGCAGGCTGACTTCATCAATGGTGGCAGGAGCAAAAGAGGCGAGGGGTGGATGAGACAAGGGAGCCGCTGGGAGGGAAGGCAAGGGGACAACCTGAGACGCATTGGTAAGGGAGGGATGGAGGAGGGAAATTTCATTGCGTATTGTTGCAATTTTAGTGGTGAAGTGGTTGGCAAGGTCATTGGCTGAGAGGGAGGAGCTGGGAGGGGGAGGAGTGGGGTTGAGGAGGGAATTGAAGGTAGCAAAAAGCTGTCGAGGGTTGGAAGCTTGGGTTACAATCAGTGCTGCAAAGTACCTTTGTTTAGCCTCGGAGAGGGCAGTGTGGAAGAGTAACAGTTTGGCCTTGTAATCTAGGAAGTCAGCATTGAGATGTGATTTCCTCCATTTCCGTTCGGCTGCTCGAGTTTTTTTCCTGAGGTTACGTGTGTGGGTGTTGTGCCAGGGTTGGGGGTTGGGGGGCTTGATAGGGCGGAAGATTGAGGGGGCAGCTTGATCTAAAGCAGATGAGAGGGCAAGGTTATATTGTGCAGCCGCTTCATTGGGGCATGTTAGGGTGGGTAGGTGGGAGGAGAGGGAGAGAAGGGGACTTGCTAGGACATTTGGGTTGAGATTACGTAGGTCTCTCTGCCATCGACCAGGCTGAGGGGTGGGGAGAGAAGTTGTTGGTGGGGAGATAGTGAAGGTGAGGAGGTGATGGTCAGAGATAGGGAAAGGTGCGATGTCCAGGTTGCTGAGGGAGGTGGACTTTGAGAATATGAGGTCAAGAGTATGACCAGCGCGGTGGGTGGTGGAATTTGTGTGCTGAGAGAGACCAAGGGATTTGGTGAGGGAGAGTAGCTGCTTGGCAGCAGTGGAGATAGGCTCATCGATAGGTAAGTTGAAATCCCCGAGTATGATAGTGGGGAGGTCAGATGACAGGATGTGGGGGAGCCAGGAGGCCAGGTTGTCCAGGAAGAGTGAAGTTGGAGCAGATGGGGGGTGATATAGGACCGCAATAATGGCTGGGAGAGGTTGGTACAGGCGGATTACATGGGCCTCGAAGGATGAGAAGTGCAGGGAAGGGGGCGGTGATAGGACCCGGAAGGTGCAGGGTGCGGAGAGAAGCAGACCCACTCCTCCTCCAGACCTGTTGTCAGGTCTGGGGGTGTGACTGAGATGCAGTCCCCCATAGGAGAGAGCAGCGGCTGCGGTACAGTCAGAGGGGGTGAGCCATGTCTCTGTGAGGGCGAGGAAGGTGAGGGATTTAGAGAGGAAGAGCTCATTGATGGATGTGAGCTTGTTGCGGACAGATCTGGCATTCCATAGACCACAAAACAGAGGGAGAGAGTGCCTGGGGGTTGTATGGATGGGAATGAGATTATTATGGTGTGGTCTGCGGATGCAAGAGGAGTGTGGAGGGGCTGGAAGGGGGTTGGCTGGGAGTTTGGGGACCAGTGGGGGTCTAGGAATGGGTGGGTTGAGGATGGAGGGAGAAAGCACTGGGACCAGCTGGAGAAGCAGGTGGAGGAATAGCATGTGGTAGTGGTGGAGGGGTGGCAAAGGGTTGGTAGGAATATGGTGGGTGAAGTGTGGGTGAGCCAGAGAAAGGACTGGGGGGAAGGGGTGCATTACGTTGTGTGGAGAGGAGGCTGGCAGTGGTTTGGACAGAGGTAGATGTGTAGAGAACGGTGGAAGATGCATGGAGTAGGAGAGAGGAAGCAATGTGTGTGAGGTTTGAATAGTGATCAGGAATGCAGGTGAGGCTAAAAGATTGAGGAAGTTACCTTGGTGTAATGCTGATTTCTGCTGAATTGCTGTTGAATTCTGGTAAATTCTGGTTAATTTCCACCCTATTAGTACGGAAACGGAAGGACTGAGGGGACGGGTTTTGTGAATGGCAGAGCCATCTGAATAGTTGGCGGCAGTCATTCACATAGGGACTTAGATCAATGAAAGGCAACTGTGTTCCCATTCATTGATCTAGCGGCTAACGATCGTCGGTAATGAGCGGTGGTAGCGAGCAAGGGGGGCGGGGCGGAGCGGGGGGCGTGGTGGGAGGGACGTAGTAGCTACGTCCCCGCACAGAGTTGTGGCATCTTGCAGGGACGTAGTTACTTGTCCCGGCAGAGAGGAGTGGTTAAGGCCTATTTTAGGGGGCAGCCAATAAAATACCAGTGTGTTTTTGGGATCTTGTAAACCAAGCCACACTACTTGGCCTCTGGACCTAACTTTCCAGACAGCCTCTATTTCATGTAAGATTATGACGTGACATTGCTCTGAGCACCCAGAGATGGAAAATGAGTGCCATATTAGAATGTGCATCGTAACAAGGCTGAATATCTCTGTCTCTTCAGCTCATTTGTGCAGCTAGCTAACAATGTAGTTTGTCACTTTTATAGCCAAGCTAATTAGAACAATATGTTGTAATAACGTCTATAAAACACAGTCACTTCTTTACTGGCTCTCCTCTGTTAAGACTAGCCTAAGAATGAACCGCAGTCATAGCAAGCATTTTCAAACATCATTACATTAGCTAATGAGGAGATTTACTGTATAGCCACATGTTCTGGACTCAGGAAATACAATCTTAAAGGAGCTCTCCGCACTAAAGTCATAGGACAAAGCCTTGTGTTTGGATGCAGCTTTTAACTCAAAAAAACTCCACTAGTAGGTTTAAACCCCCTTACCTGCATGCATAGAAGTTTGGTACATACATTTCACCACGGCAGATCTCTCTATATGTGTGTCAACAGCTCTGGCCCAAAGTAGCAAGTCTTAAACTGGCAGACTCCGCTGTGCCCATCATTAATGACTTCAGGACTCGGACCACTGACCATTGTAAGGCCTGGGACCCACAGGAGGTGTTTAAGGCTAATGCAAGTCAATGGAGGTGATTTCACTCGAGCCAAGGCCATTTTTATCCAAAGGCATTCCAGAACTTTGCCTGGAGTGCCATTGACCTGGGGGACACCATGCCCCTGGATTAATCCCCACCCATGAACAAAATTTTGCCCTCAAATGAAGCTTCGCCTCCCACTGGTGTTCAATCGCCTGCTTCTGCTGTGTGTGTGTGTGTGTGTGCATCTCCAGCCCCAGGAGATCAGACATCACAAGGTGGGGAAAGTGTAAGTTGTAGGCAGCCTCAACTGTGTTCCTGTGTGCCACCTCTCCCGTTTGTGCATGCTTCTGTCCCCCTGTGCCTTTTTCTTTTTCCCTTTCTGCGACCTTCAATACCCCTGTGTCACTTCTGCCCCCTGTGCATCTCTCTGTGCATCCCTCTGTCCCCCTGTGCCTACCTCTGTCCCCCTTTTTGACTCCTCCTGTCCCCCATTGAGCCTCCTTCTGTCTCCCTTTGTACCTCCTTCTGTCTCTGTGCCTCCTTCTGTCCCCCTGTTCCTCCTTCTTTCTCCCTGTGCCTCATTTTGTTCCCCTGCACCCCCTTCTGTCCTCATGTGCCTCTTTCTGTCCCCCTGTGCCTCCTTCTCTCCTCCTGTGCTCTCATCTCCCTGCTGGAGTCCAGTGCTGTGCCTGTGCGACCATTCTGTCTGTCTCCTGCTCCCTCTAGTGCTGGCACCTCATTCTCCATGTCACATGTAATCGAGCTACATGTGGTAGGAGATGCTGGGCACTAGGCTGAGTGTTGAGCATACAGGCTGAAGCACAGCACTGAACTCCAGCAGAGATATGACACTATACTCTGCATTTACACACTGGGCTGGGGGAGAGTGTAGGAAGGGGGTATACATCTACCTTATACGGCACACGGTTCATATTCTCTAGTGTGTGCATGTTTGTTTGTTTGGGGGTTTTTTTGAAGGGGGGGGGGGGAGAAAACAGGACTTCTTGCCTGGGGTAACAAAAAAACTGGAAACGGACCAGACAGGAGGAGTGATTGCGATTTCCCCAAATGGCAATCATGGGTCCTGCATAGAGTGATCAGATGTCCTCCAAAAAGAGTACCTGTCCTCTTTTTCATCATAGTTTCCTCCATTCTCCAGTTTTCAAAAAATATAGTTTAAATTTCCTCCTTTCACAGAGTTTTTTTTTTCCCACTAATTCCAAATGACATGTACTAAGATTGAGTAGCCTTTATCCATTCTCGATTTATCAGTGTGACATTACATTATGTTATGGAATCAGTTAAAAAAGGGCTCCTGAGCCATCTGTATTAAAAGGGCACCTCCATAGACTTCAGTGTTATTTCTGCAAATCTTAGCTACTAAAGGCTTGATTCACAAAGCGGTGCTAACTGTTAGCACGCCTGTGAAAACCCCCTTAGCATGTCTAAACGAGCTTTTCGCGTGTAAAACTTTACGCGCGCAAAACTTTATGCACGTAAAACTTTAGGCGCGCACTGCACAGAGCGCTGGGCGCTCCACGCGAAGTGCCCATTAAAGCCTATGGGACTTAGTGCGCGCATAGGAATTTGCGCGCGGTACTTAGCACGCGATCTGATTGAGAAAACCAGTGCTAACCTACTTAGCACCCTGGTTAGCGTGCCTAAAGACTTTAGACGTGCTAAGTAGGTTAGCACCGCTTTGTGAATCAAGCCCTATGTGGTGAAAAGGGCTCTTGGTGTAGCCGAGATGCCAAATTCGGCTATAAAGGGCCCCTGGTATAGCCAAAATGCCAAATTCGGCTACAAAGGATGCCTGGTGTAGCCAAAATACAAAATTCATCTACAAAGGGCGCCGCCGCGCCTGGTTTAGCCAAAATGCCAAATTTGTCTACAAAGGGTGCCTGGTGTAGCCGGGATGCCAAATTTGGCAACAAAAGGTGCCTTGTGTAGACAAGATGTCAAAATTGGCTACAAAGGGCACCTGGCAGTGTTGCCAACCAGGGCAGAGGGTCCTTAAGTGGGGGTGCTCAAATTTAAAAATGGGCCCTGCAACCTACTCGTTTCTGGTTAGGGGGGTATTGGTTGTCATGTGGGTGCTGAATGCAGATACCGGGTGCCATGTGGGTTCTGAGTGTGTGTACAGGATGTCATGTGGGTTCTGGCTATCGTTGAGTATCGGGTGTCATGCGGGTGTTGATTGCAAGTACTTAGTACTATGTGAGATCTGGGTGCGTGTACTGTATTGTCATGTGGGTGCTGGGTGCAGGTACTAGGTGTGACATGGGTGCGAATACTTGGCACCATGCCTGTACTAGGTGCTGGCTATGGGTGGGCTTTGGCCGTCACATGGGTTTTGGCGCTTTGAGTCCGGCAGGAGAAAAGTGCGATATAAGTGTTCTGTGTTTGTTTGTTTTGAATGCAGATACTTTGGGTGTGGGTATTGGTTAGGTGGGTGCTTGGTGCAGATAGTGGGGGCCATGTGGAGGCTGTGTGCAGGTGTGAGTACTGGGTGCAATGTCAGGCCTGGGTGCAGGTACTTGAGGTAATGTGAACGTTAGTACTGGGTGCCAGCTATGAGCACCACCCTCTGCAATTGCCTGTTGCCAACTCATCCCTTTAAAGGGGACCTGAAGAGAGAGGTATATGGAGGCTGCCATGTTTATTTCCTTTTAAGCAATACCAGTTGCCTGGCAGCCCTGCTGAATCTCTGCCTCTAATACTTTTAGCCATTGCCCCTGAACAAGCATGCAGCAGATCAGGTGTTTCAGACTTTAAAGTCAGATCTGACAAGACTAGCTGCATGCTTGTGTCTGGTGTTATTCAGATACTACTGCAGAGAAATAGACCAGCAGGGCTGCCAGGCAACTGGTATTGATTAAAAGGAAAAAATATGGCAGCCTCCATATACCTCTTACTTCAGTTCCCCTTTAATTACTGACACATCTAAGTTATACAGGCTATGGGGCTATTTGCACATAATCAGTGCCTTAAAGAGACTCTGAAGCGAGAATAAATCTCGCTTCAGAGCTCATAGTTAGCAGGTGCACGTGTGCCCCTGCTAAACCGCCGCTATAGCGCCGCTAAACGGGGGTCCCTTCACCCCCAAACCCCCCACTGCGACACTTGGTCGCAGACTTGGTCGTTCCTGGAGGCAGGGCTAACGGCTGCAGCCCTGCCTCCAGTCGCGTCTGTCAGCGGCGCATCGCCGCCTCTCCCCCGCCCCTCTCAGTGAAGGAAGACTGAGAGGGGCGGGGGAGAGGCGGAGATACGCGCTGATAGACGCGCGTGGGGCAGGGCTGCGGCACTTAGCCCTGCCCCAACCAGGAAGCGCTCCCCCGCATTACGGAGGGGATTTGGGGGACCAGGGACCCCCGTTAAGCCGCGGGATAGCGGCGGTTTAGCAGGGGCACACATGCCCCTGCTATCTATGAGGTCTGAAGCGAGATTTATTCTCACTTCAGACTCTCTTTAACTGCATCTACCTAGCCACAAAACCTGTATAATTCATATGTGTCAGTAATTAAAGGGATGAGTTGGCAACACTGGCGCCTGGTGTAGACAAGATGCCAAAATCGGCTACAAAACGCACCTGGTGTAGACAAAAAGCTAGTTTTAGTTTATAAAAAGGATGGTGTTATAGGTAAAATTTGTTGGGCTATAAATGGGCTGTAGATATAGCCTAGAAAAGTGATTACTATGACCTAACTTCTGTGTGAGAGTAGGGAGAAGTTAGGTCACAGTAATCACCAGGGGGTATATGTGAATATCACTGTGAGCTGTCCTGGGTACTGCTACGAGTCCTGTGTGTCTCCCCCAGAGCCCCCTCCTTCCTTTCCTTTCAGGAAGCTCCAGCAGAGAGGGAGAGAGAGAGGCTCCCAGCATGACTAGCACTGCACCTGGTAGATTGCCTCAGAAGCAGGGGGAGTGGCTTAATACATAAATAAAGCAAAGGAGGCCTTATTATAATTTTTTGTTTAAGAACTGAAATACACACATAATTATAAACACTACTAGGGGAACAAAGGGAGTAAATGTAATAAGTACTTCCACATACACACCGACATGAGTTTTAACTCGTCTCACATTAGGGAATAACAAAATGTGATTGTCTGTTTCTCTGTTAAGATGACTTTGCCTCACTTCCTGTCCTTTGTGACACCCTTGAGAGCAACAGGAAGTGAGTGAAATTCTCCACACCATTGATCCAGACAGTAATATAAAGCTGGCATAAGCTCAAACATTTCCTTTTTTGATCTGCTCAAACCCCCGCTAAACGTTTCAAGTTTAGTCAGGCTACATGTACACTGACACTTTAAGGAGGATTGTAAAATGACAACATCCCCTCTAATTTTCCAAAAAGATTCCTAGTACTATAGAAACTATTAAGTACTGCGCTCCTTTGAAAGTGAATATACAGGAACTCTCATGTAAATCTTCACACATGCTTTTTCATTACACTAATACGGTTTTAATACCTAGTATATTTTCCAAATAGGTGGAAGGCCATGCCCTCGCCTTGTTTTAACAGAAGTTTGTGGTTCCGTCCTCGTAGCCCCCTTCCGATTTTGATATTAGCACTGGGATTTTAAGATTACATTTGTAAAACTAATATATGCCTTTTAAATTATGGAGTGTTATAGTTGCTGCTAAATGTGTGAAATAAAGGAGTATTTTCATATGGCCGCTGTTACGGGGAAATTTATGCCGGGTGCGTTGATTTGAACACCGACTTTATGGCGGTGCGTATTATTATATCGTCTTTATGCGGGAGAGTAGTATCGTTTATGTGGATGGCTCTAAAGCACGGGGAACTGTAAAAGTACGTCTTGTAAATTATGAATTCACATGGAATAATCTATCGAAGCAATGCCGGATGTCCTGTTTTATTTCCTTCAGAGAATTATTGTTAGATTTGGGTATGAATCTTCTTAAGAAACATTTGCATAATTTAAGAAGACCAAAACAGTAACAAATGACAATAACATAAGTGTTACGTTCTTCAAATGTTATTGCTTGTATATTTTAATGAACTTCAGGAACAAAACTTGTTTGTGTTTTGGAATACTTGAAAGTTGTTTTTTAAATTTTTACTGCCTTCAATGTCCTCATTGGGCAGATTTTCCACTCCTCTCTTACTTACATGTAAAAAAGGCCAACGATATTCGATGATCGGGCATGGGCAGTGGTAATGGCAATAGTAAAAAAAATATTTTACTATCAATAAACCTAACCCTATTCTCACGCGAGCAATCCAGGGGCATAGCAATAGGGGTTGCAGAGGTTGCGACTGCATCGGGGCCCTGAAGGGTCTCACACAAAAACACAGGAGATTGATGTGCTAGCCTTCGAAAGGCCTGTTTGGGGTGCTTTCACAGCAAGTGAGGAGGGATACGTTGAAAAGGGCGGATGAGCTGCTTGTATGAAAAGGGCGCCTCCATAGACATCAATGTTATTTCTGCAAATATGGGCTACAAGGTGGTGAAAAGGGCACCTGAGTTTTGATATAGGCTACAAGCGGACGCCCCTTTGTAGCCCATATATTTTGGGCTACAAGGTTTTCGGCTAGAGTAGGGTACCCCTTCTGTAGCTCATATTTTTTGGGCTACAAGGTTTTCGGCTACAGTAGGGCACCCCTTTGTAGCCTTTTTTTCGGCTACAAGGTTTTCGGCTACAGCAGGGCACCCCTTTGTAGCCCATATTTTTTGGTGCTACAAGGTTTTCGGCTACAGTAGGGCACCCCTTTGTAGCCATTTTTTTCGGCTACAAGGTTTTCGGCTACAGCAGGGCACCCCTTTGTAGCCCATATTTTTTGGGGCTACAAGGTTTTCGGCTACAGTAGGGCACCACTTTGTAGCCCATATTTTTTTTCGGCTACAAGGTTTTTGATTCTGCTACAAAAGGGCGCCCTTTTGTAACCCAGATTTTTTATTCCGGGGGGGGGGGGGGGGGGGGCTTTAGGATTAGGCATCACAAGCGGGGGTCCTAAGGGTTAGGCACATCTAGGGGGGTTTATGGTTAGGCACCACCTGGGGAGTTTTAGGGTTAGGCACCACCTGGGGTGGTCTTAAGGTTAGGCACCACCTGGGGAGTCTTAAGGTTAGGCACCACCTGGGGGTCTTAGGGTTAGGCACCACCAGGGGGGGTTAGGGTATGGTTTTTTGTGAGAGTAGGGAGAAGTTAGGTCATAGTAATCACCAGGGGCTGTCTTAGGATTAGGCAGTACCAGGGAGGGGCTAGGGTTAGACACCACCAGAGAGGGGTTAGGGTTAGGCACCATCAGGGGGGGTTAGGGTTAGACACCACCAGGGGGGTTAGGGTTAGGCACAATCGGGGGAGGGTTCTGTGTGAGAGTAGGGAGAAGTTAGGTCATAGTAATCACTTTTCTCAGCTATATCTAGAGCCCTTTTATAGCCCAACAAATTTTGCCTATAACAGCATCCTTTTTATAAACTAAAACTATATGGCATATATGGGCTACAACAGGCGCCCTTTGTAGCCAAATTTGACACAAATATAGGCTACACCAGGTGCCCTTTGTAGCCGAATTTGGCATATATGGGCTACACCAGGCACCCTTTGTAGCCTAATTTGGCATATATGGGCTACACCAGGCGCCCTTTGTAGCCTAATTTGAAATACATGAGCTACATCGGACGCCCTTTGTAGCCGAATTTGGAATATATGGGCTACACCAGGCACCCTGTGTAGCCGAATTTGAAATATATACGGGCTACACCAGGCACCCTTTGTAGCTGAATTTGAAATATATGGGCTACACCAGATGCCCTTTGTAGCCGAATTTGAAATATATGGGCTACACAAGGCGCCCTTTGTAGCTGAAGTTGGTATATGGGCTACACAAGGTGCCCTTTGTAGCTGAAGTTGGTATATGGGCTACACCAGGAGCCCTTTGTAGCCGAAGTTGGTATATGGGCTACAACAGGCGCCCTTTTTGTAGCCGAATTTGGCATATATGGGCTACACCAGGCGCCCTTTTTTTCCAGGCGCCCTTTTCAAATAGACCCTGTGAGGAACAAGAACACAGGCCTAGCTAATGCTTTCCCTACCTATCTGCAGCAAGTTTTTTAGCCTGCTCTCACTAACAGTCAGCAGCCAGCAGAGAATTAATCCAACATGGCCACCACTACTGCTTTTTTGATAGGGGTGGGGGGTCCAGGAAGGGGTGCTAGCTGATTGGCCGCCATGTGTCTGCTGACTGTGAGGTAAGGGGTCAAAGTTTATCTCAATGATAATGTATAGGGGGAGAATTGAACATGCCAAATGTTCGCTGTCCGCCGCGAATGCGAACAGCAAATGTTCGCAGAATACTGCTCGCCGGCGAACAGTTCTGGCTATCTATAAAAGCTATGGGGTTTTTTTGGGAACAGTATCAGTCTTTATTCTTCATGATACAAATCTTCCTGGTTGCAACTTGCAGACGTGAAATGTGGACATAATTCAGAGATTACATAATGTCCTTTCCCTGTGTGTGGGTTGGCACGGATCTTCTGTGGATCTTTTCCTTACAGTATCACAGATTCACGGGTTGCACTGGCGTAACAATAGGGGATGCGACCCCTGCCACTGCGGGGAGGGGGGGCCCGGGACTCAGGGACTTTTGTGGGGCAGAAGGGGTCGCAGCATAAGAGGATAGTGCGGCCGCAGATCGGTGGGGAGGGGGGACATTCCCCCCCACCTCACCTCGGGCTCTACTCTCAGTGCTCCCCTCCTGCAATCAATCATTGGTGGCAGCAGCAGCGGTGGCGGCAGGCTGAATACATTACCTCCTTCTCGCCGGAGGTCTTTCGTTCTCTAAGAGCAACTTCCTGTTTACACAGGAAGTTGCATGAAGCTCTTAAAGAACGGAAGACCTCCGGCGAGAAGGAGGCAATGTATTCAGCTTGCTGCCACTGCTGCTGCCACCAATGATTGATTGCAGGAGGGGAGTGCTGAGAGGAGAGCCCAAGGTGAGGGAGGGGGGGATGTCCCCCCTCCCCACCGATTTGCGGCCACGCTCTCCTCTTATGCTGCGACCCCTCCTGCCCCACAAAAGTCCCTGAGTGGGCCCTAGGGAGGGAGGGGGGGGGCCCGGATTTATTTTTTGCAGGGGGGCCCGGGTATTTCTAGGTACGCCCCTGACGGGTTGCCATGCATTTTTCTGATTTATGCCTGATATTTCTGTACACTGTGTACCTCTGAGGAAGTGACTCTTGGTCGTGAAAACACGTGTCAGGCAGTTTTTGTTTGTGAATTTGATCTCTGTGGCCTCTTTCACATCTAACAACGTGTGCAGGAGCCGTTCTCCTGCACGCGTTGAATAGCCTGCAGTGAATCTGTGGTGCGATCAGCGGTGGTAGTTATTAATTGAGCCCGACGAGAAAACGCCGCCTCCCGGCGTTTCGAACTGCAATGCACAGAAACGCAGCGTTGGGTGTGAAAGGTAAAATGAAAGTCTATGGACTTTCATTTTACCTTGGTTAATGCAAATAATTGCCTTTGCGTTAAAACGCAGGAAAAGGGCTCTGGTGTGAAAGAGCCCTCAATAATGTCCACATTTCAGGTCTGCAACCAGAAAGATATGTATCTTGAAGAATAAAGTGATACTGTTCCAAAAAAAACCATAGCTTTAGACTTTCTGTGTATATATAAATATATGGTTGGGGTGGAACGCCATTTGCTGCAGTTTATCTAGACTATTTCACCTACAAACACTGCTAGGGTCATTTCTTGTCTACTCTTTCGCACTGAGGAGGTCTGATTGGGAAAAAGAATGGATATTTAATAATGGAAACCCTTTTTTTCCCCCAGCAAGTTATGTAAGCCACAGCAGGAGATGGATTGTTTCTTTCTTTTTCAGTGAGACGCTATGATCTCTGCTAGTTCATGGAGGGGTTCCTTACTAATTTTTCTTGCAAATTGCCTCTCAAGGAGTGGCTGGGGAGGGAGCACATCGTTTCGTGGTGCCCCCTTTGGCCGGCTGTGTATCCAGCACTGCCGGAGCAGTCTCTTTTGAGTAGATTTATGGGCTACGGTTCTTGACCTTCCATATTTTTGTGTATGTGCGAATTTGCAGGCTGGAAGTTGGCTTGCCGTCAGACTTCTGCTGTGTGGTCATTAAGCGTCCCGTCGTAGCACAATGCACAATGCAATGTCATTAACGTTTCCCGGAGAGCGAGTGGTGCGTGTGTTACAGGTGTTCTCTACACTCAATGCCTCTCCAGAAGACGTGTTTCCTGACCGATTTCTGAAACTATAGCTAAATTTGCTATTGAGCTGAGCCTGATGGGCGAGCAGTCCGGGCTCTATGTTTTGTCAACAGATCTGGAATTAAAGTGAACACGAGGTGAAAATAAACTGTTGAGATAAATAATTGTATTTATCCTTCTACTCCTAAAAATGACTTTTTTTTAGATATCCTATGGTTTTATTTTATATTTAAACATTTACAAACTAGATTGAATGTTTTATTTCCTCTGCTCATTAGCAGCCTAATAAGTTTCCCGGAGTTAGATAAAGTTCAATAGTTCATGCATTTTATCTCCCTCTGCTCTCAAAAGTTGTAGTCTGCCAGGAAAACTTTTATGGCTGTAATTTGCTTATCAGTGATGGTTACTGTATTACCGACAAGGTACCAACAAGACAGAAACTGTCACTTCCATGTCTAAAAATTAACTCTTTTAGGCACCAAAATAAAGCAAGTAAAACAGTCTGGGTATTAATATGCTTTGCACATGTTTATTTCATCATGTCACATGTCGCCTCTGGTACCCTTTAAAGTGGACCTGAACTCTTGCACAGGACAGAAGGAAAACATATAGAAATGACCCCTATGTGTATTTAGAGAGTTGAACCTGTCTAATCTCCCCTTATCTGTGACTAATCACAAGTTCTAATTTGATCTCTCCACTGTGTCAGCTGACTGCCATAGCAGATAAGCTAATTTAAAAGCACAGGATGTTAACAGTATGTCTGCTTCCATGAAAACAGTGAAACCAGTAGAAACAGTGCCGCTTCATTGCAGGATGTGAATCAGCTGTAACAAACAAATGTTTATTTTTAAAAGTGATTATGCTGTTGCTTACCTTTTAGAGCAGAGAGGAGGTTCTGAGTTCAAGTCCACTTTAAAGTGAATGGGAACTGCATTTAAAAAAAAATGAAGCAAATACTTGCCTAAGGAGAGGGAAGGCTCTGGGTCGTATAGAGCCTTCTGTTTCCTCTCTCGGTGCTCTCTATCCTGTGCTGGCTCCCCCCCCCCCCCCCCCATTTCAATCCTCCGCCAAAAGGGTATTTGGAAGTCTTCGGGAGCCGTGTCCTCCGGAAGACGTGCGGCTCCATACTGCACAGGCGTGAGCGTGCAAGAGAGCGTGCTTGCGCAGGTGCAGTACAGGGCCGCCCTTCTTCAGGAGCACTCGGGCTCCCTGAAGACTTCTGAAGCCTCCTTCGGCCGGGGAAAGCAGTATTTGACTAAATTAGTCACATACTGCTACCGGGGGAGCCAGCACTGGAACGAGGGGACCAGGAGAGGAGCGGGAAAGCTCTATAGGACCCAGAGCCTTCCCTCTCCTTGGGTAAGTATCTATCTCATTTTTTAAAATGCGGTTCCCATTCACTTTAAGCAAAGGCAGATTCCGCCTCCCTCACTCTTGGCACCACCGCGAGACTTGCACGCTCCAGACTAAGCAGGAGGATGGCTTTTAGAACTGCACGTCTTTGATGTTTGCTTGTTCAGCATCATCGTGTCATGTAAAAGATCCCACATGTGAAGCATCTGAAGCATCCTTGTTTGGTATTCTAAGGTTCAAGGATATCCACTTTTAATTACTGTTGTCTGCCATGTTTTTTTTTGTTTTGTTTTTTTTTTTACTCTGGAGTTACTGTTTTAATGTGTCATCCGCTATAATCATGAAATTACTTTATTCTGGGATTTAAACTTAGATGAAACAAACTGGAGGAATGAATGTTTATTCAGTGCCATATTTCATAGTTTGCTAAGGCATGTGAAATTCATTGAGTCACTTGGCGCGTTCAGCTGGTCAATTTAGCAAAGCTCCCATATTTTGGCAGTTTCTCTGCACGTGTTTGAAGTGAATGCAGCCTCAGCCTCAGGTCACTGTGTGCTGAAAACCTCTGCTAAAGGGGAATTTATGAAATACCTTTAAAGAGACCCTGTAACGAAAAAAAAAAACCAAAAAAACTCTGGGGAATAGTTATCTCGGGAGGGGGAAGCCTCAGGTTCCAATGAGGCTTCCCTATCCTCTGTAGCTAGGGGGAATCTAGCGCTGGCTCCCCCGAAAGTCCCTCAACAAATCCTGACAAGACAGCGCAGGTGGGAGTAATATTTACCTACCTTGGTAATATTTACCAAGACAGCGCAGGTGCAAAGGACTCACGCCTGCGCAGTAGAGCAGATACGATCGGGTTCGGCTTTTTCCGCCTTAACCCGGAAAGAGAGCGGCTAGTGCTCCTGCGCAGAATCGCGGTAGGTAAATATTTACCTCACCGCGGTTCGGGGGCTGCAGCGCTGGATTGACGGGACACCGGATGTCGGGGGAAGCCCCGTTAGGATCCAGAGGCTTCCCCCTCCCGAGGTAAGTATCCCCCAGATTTTCTTTAAACTGGGTCTCTGGTCCTGTAATTTATACCTTTATAATGCTGATGTCCTTTTAAGGCTGGTTTCACAGTGGGACGTTAAAGTCCCACGTTAAAGCAGCCAGTAACGCAGCCTAACTCACAGCACTGTAAAATCAATGTTGCTGTTCACAGTGCACACGTTGCGTTATATAGTAACGCAGCACGTTTAAACAAAGTGCTGCATGCTGTACGTTATACTGGTCTAAGCAGCTTTAGACTGTTTGCACATGCTCAGTAATGTTGGAGGAGGAGGTCTCCTCTCCTCCTCCGTGGCCAGCCACATGGCTAATTAATATTCACTGCACTGTGGTGACTGGTAGGACTTTAGTGTTGTCTGGATCATGAATGACTCGTTCATTTGATCTGGATCTTTTTTGTGAGTCGAATCATCCAGATCATCACAATGAAAGATTCGGTTCACTGTGGATGTCTGTCTGGAAGAAACAGGAACATACAGAATGTACAGTGCAGGGAAAGTCCTGTCCTGCTAGTCATTTCACTGAGTCTGCTTCCCTAGTAAAATGATTCAAATGATTTGGTTCAAAGATCCGGATCTTTTCAATGATCCGATTCAAATGATCCGAATCCTTAAAAAGATCCAGACTTCCCATCACTATCCTGGAGCAGCTGCTTTGAGAGCTGCATAACGCAGCTCAATCTGACGTCCAACTTCAACACCACCATGTGTTGCGTTAGGGGCACGTTATGCGACCATAACGTCCCCTAAAACGCAACGTCTTGGTGGGAAAGTAGCCTAAAAGTTATCATTTGTAGAGGTTTAAAGTGTTTTCAGTATCAACAGAATTACCTAAACTGCAGTATAGTAAAGCAACCTCAAGATGTCACTGTCTGACTGTACTAGGCTGCAATGATCTCTATGGTATTGTGATTTCCTGTATGCACACTGTGTTCCTCTCTGTTCTAAGTAAGCAGTATTTCCTGATGGTTGTGTAGGATTTATTTCTGCATGTTTTTCTTCAGTTAAGAGTTCTAACTTGTTGTACTGGGTGCCTATTTGTGTGTACAGAACACTCTGCTCCATCATAAAGTACAACTGAAGTGAGATGCATATGGTTGTGGCCAATGGCCATATTTATTTCCTTTTTAAACAATACCAGTTGCCAGTCGTGCCCAGCAATCCTGCTGATCTCTTTGGCTGCAGTAGTGTCTGAATCACACACCTGAAACAAGCATGCGGCCAATCCAGTCAGACTTCAGTCAGAGCACCTGATCTGTATGATTGTTCAGGGTCTATGGCTAAGAGTATTAGAAACAGAGGCAATCCAGGCAATCTGCATTGTTTAAGGCCTCTTTCACACCAAGAAAGTTTTAGGGGACGTTATGGTCGCATAACGTGCCCCTTACGCAACGCATGGTGGTGTTGAAGTTGGACATCAGATTAA
Organism: Hyperolius riggenbachi; assembly: GCF_040937935.1. Lineage (NCBI taxonomy): Eukaryota > Metazoa > Chordata > Amphibia > Anura > Hyperoliidae > Hyperolius > Hyperolius riggenbachi. Next base: position 531,686,806 of record NC_090647.1, read on the forward strand.
GCCGCGTTATGCGGCTCTTTTAGAGGCTCTTTTCGTTCTATCTATACTGATAGAACAGCCGCTCCAGGATAGTGATGGGAAGTCCAGATCTTTTCAAGGATTCGGATGATTCGAATCAGATCATTGAAAAGATCCGGATCTTTGAACCAAATCATTTGAATCATTTTACTAGGGAAGCAGACTGGGGGTGAAATGACTAGCAGGACAGGAGTAGTATTGTGAGGAGGCGCCCAAAAATATATGTGTAGTATATAGTGGTAGAACTAAAATTATAAAAAATATATGAAATATATAAAAAGAAAACAAGAGGTATCTTACCTCTCTGAAGGACTCACAAGAGTGGAAATCAGGGAGCCTTTATTTAAATTAAAGGTTATACTGTTGACAACGCGTTTCACGGGACAAAGCCCGCTTCCTCAGGTCATTTTTTTTTCCACAGCGCCCGCGCTGCATACGGTCTGAGGAAAGGTTGACTGTTTTTTAATGACCTGAGGAAGCGGGCTTCGTCCCGTGAAACGCGTTGTCAACAGTATAACCTTTAATTTAAATAAAGGCTCCCTGATTTCCACTCTTGTGAGTCCTTCAGAGAGGTAAGATACCTCTTGTTTTCTTTTTATATATTTCATATATTTTTTATAATTTTAGTTCTACCACTATATACTACACATATATTTTTGGGCGCCTCCTCACAATATTACTCCAGTTACTACACACCTCCTTCGGAGGTGTCGACCTCGCCCACGGTGGACCAGCTTCCATCACCGAGAGAGGACCTGAAGAGGGGTGCGACCGCCCGGCTCCTGTAGAACCCGGGACACCGAGCGGGAACATTTTTTTCCCGCATGCCTAATCGGTGGTTGCAGGACTGCAACCCATGTTTGTGAGTATATATCTCATAAAGTGCTTTAGCCATCTGGCTGGAATAACGATACTGCACTATTGGGCTCCTGGTCTTCTCTTTTTTTACAGAAAAAGGAAACCTCCCCTCCAGAGTGAAGGAAGGACCTGAACCTGTACTCTTCTTAGCAGGACAGGACTTTCCCTGCACTGTACATTCTGTATGTTCTTGTTTCTTCCAGACAGACATCCACTGTGAACCGAATCGTTCATTGTGATGATCCGGATGATTCGACTGACAAAAAAGATCCAGATCAAATGAACGATTCATTCATGATCCGGACAACACTATGAGTCCAGGCTAGGTCAGCACAGTGCAGTGAATATTAATTAGCCATGTGGCTAGTCACTTAGCATGTGCAAGCAGCCTAACGCAGCTAATGCCCAGAATAACGCACAGCATGCTGCACTTTCCCAGAACGTGCAGCGTTACACTGTAACGCGGAAACAGTAAATTCGGGCGCCTGAGGCTAGTGGACAAATCGGGCGCCGCCATTCACTCCCATAATAAATATCGTTTAATGGGCGCCCGATAGGAAAAAAGGGCGCCGGTGAAAAATAACGTTTTAAAAGCGGCGCCCGGAGACTTAATGTTTTATTACTGCTTCTCATGATTACACATTATTTAATGATTTATACATTTTTAAATATTATTTTTAAACGAAAAACAGTACATTTTTTTTTTTACATTATTTTTAAACGAAAAAACCAACAGGGGGGTCTTAGGTTTAGGCACCAAAAGGGGGGTCTTAGGTTTAGGCACCAACAGGGGGTCTTAGGTTTAGGCACCAACAGGGGGGTCTTAGGTTTAGGCACCAACAGGGGGGTCTTAGGTTTAGGCACCAACAGGGGGGTCTTAGGTTTAGGCACCAACAGGGGGTCTTAGGTTTAGGCACCAACAGGGGGGTCTTAGGTTTAGGCACCAACAGGGGGGTCTTAGGTTTAGGCACTAACAGGGGGGTCTAGGGGTTAGGGGTAGGTACAGGGAGGGTTACTTAGGCACCAACAGGGGGGGTCTTAGGTTTAGGCATCAACAGGGGGGTCTAGGGGTTAGGGGTAGGTACAGGGAGGGTTACTTAGTAATTTTTTTTTTTTAACGTTATTATACGTTTCAGTATTTAAACGAAAGATTAACGTTTTTACAATTGCCGATTTAATGCACATTATTTAATGATTTATAACTTTAAAAAACATTAATTTTAAACGAAATACAGTACAATACATTTTTAAACGTTATCCATGCTTATCGTTAAAAACCCGGGCGCCCTTTTTTCCCAGCGCCCCTTTTTAACGTACGCCTGTAACGCATCGTGGGCACTGTGAACAGCACATTGATTTTTCATTACTGTGAGTAGCCCAGCGTTACAGGCTGCTCTAACGTGTGCCTGTAACGTCCCACTGTGAAAGCAGCCTAAAAGGAAATAAATATGTCAGCCTCCATATCCCTCTCACCTCAGGTGTATTTTAAAGCGAACCTGAAAAAAAACAAAATGTATGAGATGGTGATTTGCATGTGTAGTACGAATAACGAATAGAACATTAGTAGGAAAGAAAAAAGTCTCATATTTTTATTTTCAGTTATATAACTTTTTTTTTTATAACATTGCATCATTCTGTCATATTTGCAGTTTATAAGAAGAAAATTCTGACCCTTTGAACTTTCCTGCAGTGAAACTTTACCTCAAACAGGCGAGAAACAGAGAGAGACAAATTAAAGGACAACTGTAATGAGAGGGAGATAGAGGCTGCCATTTTTATTTCATTTTAAGTGATACTAGTTGCCTGGCTATCCTGTCAATCCTTTGCCTCTAAAACTTTCAGCCATAGACCCTGAACAAGCATGCAGCAGATCAGGTGTTTCTGACATTATTGTCAGATCTGACAAGATTAGCTGCATGCTTGGTTCTGGTGTTATTCAGACACTAGGCTATGGAACTCACACTTCACACACCTGATACAGGCCTATACTTCTCCAGGCCTGGAAGCCGGCGCTGAACTCCCGCAGGTACACAACTAGAGTTGGGCCGAACCTCCGATTTTAGGTTTGTGAACCGGGTTCGCGAACTTCCGCAGAACGTTCGGTCGCGGAAAAGTTCGCGAACCGCAATAGACTTCAATGGGGAGGCGAACTTTGGAAAAAAAAATTCTGCTGGCCACAAAAGTGATGGAAAAGATGTTTCAAGGGGTCTAACACCTGGAGGGGGGCATGGCGGAGTGGGATACACGCCAAAAGTCCCCGGGAAAAATCTGGATTTGACGCAAAGCAGCGTTTTAAGGGCAGAAATCACATTGAATGCTAAATGACAGGCCTAAAGTGCTTTAAAACATCTTGCATGTGTATACATCAATCAGGTAGTGTAATTAAGGTACTGCTTCACACTGACACACCAAACTGAACAGGTATACAGTGGCGGGTTCACTGAACAGAACAGGTATACAGTGGCGGGTCCACTGAACAGAACAGGTATGCAGTGGCGGGTTCACAGAACAGGTATGCAGTGGCAGGTTCACTGAACACAACAGGTATGCAGTGGCGGGTTCACTGAACAGGTATACAGTGGCGGGTCCACTGAACAGAACAGGTATGCAGTGGCGGGTTCACAGAACAGGTATGCAGTGGCAGGTTCACTGAACACAACAGGTATGCAGTGGCGGGTTCACTGAACAGGTATACAGTGGCGGGTCCACTGAACAGAACAGGTATGCAGTGGCGGGTTCACTGAACACAACAGGTATGCAGTGGTGGGTTCACTGAACAGGTATGCAGTGGTGGGTTCACAGAACAGGTATGCAGTGGTGGGTTCACAGAACAGGTATGCAGTGGCAGGTTCACTGAACAGGTATGCAGTGGTGGGTTCACTGAACAGGTATGCAGTGGTGGGTTCACTGAACAGGTATGCAGTGGTGGGTTCACAGTACAGGTATGCAGTGGTGGGTTCACAGAACAGGTATGCAGTGGCAGGTTCACTGAACAGGTATGCAGTGGGCTCACTGAACAGAACAGGTATGGTGGGCTCACTGAACAGAACAGGTATGCAGCCAGGAACAAGCTAAGCCTAACTAATCTTTCCCTATGAGAGACAGTCTGCAGCAGCTCGCCCTACTCTCACTAATGCAGGCACACGAGTGACCGTAATGGCCGCCGCTGCCTGCCTTATATAACGGGGGGTGGGGCTCCAGGGGCTAGTGTAGCCTAATTGGCTACACTGGGCCTGCTGACTGTGATGTAGAGGGTCAAAGTTGACCCTCCATGGTGCATTATGGGGCGAACCGAACTTCCGCAAACGTTCGCCTGCGGGACGCGAACGCGAACCACGGAAGTTCGCATGGAACCGTTCGCAGGCGAACCGTTCGGCCCAACTCTATACACAACAGAAACATTTCTGAATAGATTGGAGTGCTTGCAATGCAGGGTAAGGTTGCAGGCTGCATAATAAATACAGAGCAGTGAGTAATAGAGTTGGGCCGAACGGTTCGCCGGCGAACCTGGTTCGCGCGAACCTAGGTGGTTCGCGTGCGGGTACCGCACGCGAACTTTATTGCGGAAAAGTTCGCCCCATTGCGGTTCGCCCCATAATGCACTGAGGGTCAACTTTGACCCTCTACATCACAGTCAGCAGGCCCAGTGTAGCTAATTAGGCTACACTAGCCCCTGGAGCCCCACCCCCCCTTATATAGGCAGGCAGCGGCGGCCGTGGCCACTCGTGTGCCTGCATTAGTTAGAGTAGGGCGAGCTACTGCAGTCTCTCATAGGGAAAGATTAGTTAGCCTTAGCTTGTCCCTGGCTGCATACCTGTTCATTGATCCTGCCACTGCATACCTGTTCATTGATCCTGCCACTGCATACCTGTTCATTGATCCTGCCACTGCATACCTGTTCATTGATCCTGCCACTGCATACCTGTTCAGTGATCCTGCCACTGCATACCTGTTCATTGATCCTGCCACTGCATACCTGTTCATTGATCCTGCCACTGCATACCTGTTCATTGATCCTGCCACTGCATACCTGTTCATTGATCCTGCCACTGCATACCTGTTCATTGATCCTGCCACTGCATACCTGTTCAGTGATCCTGCCACTGCATACCTGTTCATTGATCCTGCCACTGCATACCTGTTCTGTGAACCCACCACTGCATACCTGTTCTGTTCAGTGGACCCGCCACTGTATACCTGTTTAGTGAACCCGCCACTGCATACCTGTTCTGTTCAGTGGACCCGCCACTGTATACCTGTTCAGTGGACCCGCCACTGCATACCTGTTCTGTTCAGTGAACCCGCCACTGCATACCTGTTCTGTTCAGTGGAGTTTGGTGTGTCAGTGTGAAGCAGTACCTTAATTACACTCCCTGATTGATGTATACACATGCAAGATGTTTTAAAGCACTTTAGGCCTGTCATTTAGCATTCAATGTGATTTCTGCCCTTAAAACGCTGCTTTGCGTCAAATCCAGATTTTTCCCGGTGACTTTTGGCGTGTATCCCACTCCGCCATGCCCCCCTCCAGGTGTTAGACCCCTTGAAACATCTTTTCCATCACTTTTGTGGCCAGCATAATTTTTTTTTTTTTTCAAAGTTCGCATCCCCATTGAAGTCTATTGCGGTTCGCGAACTTTAACGCGAACCGAACCTTCCGCGAAAGTTCGCGAACCCGGTTCGCGAACCTAAAATCGGAGGTTCGGCCCAACTCTAGTGAGTAAATGGAATTTGATTTTGTGGCTGACAATCCCTCTTTAAGGCTACTTACCCACCAAGACGTTGCGTTTTAGGGGACGTTATGGTCGCATAACGTGCCCCTCACGCAACCCATGGTGGTGTAGAAGTTGGACGTCAGATTGAGCTGCGTTATGCAGCTCTCAAAGCAGCCGCTCCAGGTTAGTGATAGGAAGTGCGGATCTTTTTAAGGATTCAGATCATTTGACTCGGATCATTGAAAAGATCCAGATCTTTGAACCAAATCATTTGAATCATTTTACTAGGGAACCAGACTGGGGGTGAAATGACTAGCAGGACACGACTTTCCCTGCACTGTACATTCTGTATGTTCCAGACAGACGGTTTCTTCCAGACAGACATCCACTGTGAACCGAATCTTTCATTGTGATGATCCGGATGATTCGACTCACAAAAAAGATCCAGATCAAATGAACGATTCGTTCATGATCCGGACAACACTACAGTCCTACCAGGAGTCTCTGCAGTGCAGTGAATATTAATTAGCCATGTGGCTGGCCACGGAGGAGGAGGGGAGACCTCCTCCTCCAGCATTACTGAGCATGTGCAAGCAGTCTAACGCTGCTTAGCCCAGTATAACGTACCAGTGCTGGGCCGAAATTACGCATGAGCGTAATTACGCATCGTAATTCAATGTAAATTTACGCGTAAGCGTTACGCGTAACTTACGGTCTTACGCGTAATTATTTACGCGTAAGACCGTAAGTAGTATCGTAATTACACTGTCTACCGTAATTGATAGGCATGCGTAATTTTACGAACACTTACGCGTAATTTTACGCGTAATTACTAATGTAAAATCTCCCATTTTCTAAGAGTAGCCAATCAGTCAACATCCTAAGCAACCAATAGTATCTTATCCCGCCCTTCAGTATATGCGTACGTTTTGACGCATACGAATGATATGTACGCAATAACTGTCACATTGACGGCTATTGCGTCAAAAAATACGCATTAATGGGTATTACGGCACTACGCGTAACATCGTAGTGTAAGCGCCTTCATTACGGTATCCTTACGCGTAATTGCGTAAGTTTACGCGTAATTACGGTGATGTACCGTAGATAATTTCCTATGCCGTAACCGTAATTGCGTAATGCGTAATAGCGTAAAATTACGCGTAATGATCCGTAAGCGTAGATTTTTCCATTACGAGCAGCACTGTAACGTACAGCATGCAGCACTTTGTTTAAACGTGCTGCGTTACTATATAACGCAACATGTGCACTTTGAACAGCACAATAGATTTTACAGTGCAGTGAGTTAGGTTGTGTTACTGGCTGCTGATACGTGGGACTTTACCGTCCCACTGTGAAACCAGCCTGAAGGTTATTATGTTTTTGCTTATCTTTTAGAGCAGAGAATTAGTTCTGAGATCAGGTCCGCTTTAAAAAAAAAATGCTCTGAAAATATTCATGACATTTTCTGCTTTTAGTTCATCATCACTATCAGCCGCACTTGCATTGGCCGGAAGCCCCCAAGGACCAGCCCCGGTTATGAAAACGCCATTTTCCATCTTCTCAGGAAATTGCAGTAAAGTGAATCTACACCAGTTGATAACCCGGTCGTTCAGCGGTTTTCGTAATTAAACACACAATTCTCAGTACCTCTGGTCCCCATTGCTCTGTCTGAGACAGAGAAGTGAATGCTTCATTACAAGTGCTAATTGTGGCCCCCGATGAAGAGTGTATGGTCGAGAGGACAGGTTTCGCTGAGGAGGAAAAGTAATCCCTCTGCTCCTTCTGATATTTAATTGCACACGTCTCATTTTCCACGAAGCGCCTGATGAAGGGGGCTGCGTGTTCCAAGATGTGCTTTATCTGCTGGTTTCATTAAAATAAATCTATGGTATAATTGCACATGATACCTGACTAATTCAATCACATAGCTGAGTAAGAGATTTGTCATTCCTTGGACAGCTTTTGTGTATCCGCTGAATGCAGTCATTAGGAAAACAAATCGTCGGGGAGTGACAGATGTTATACGTAAGCGTAAAGTGGGAAAAAAACCTTGACATAAAAATGTGTTTTCCTACTTTTTATTACCCAGACAGTTATGATATTTGCTTTTGTGCACAAGTAATATTGTCTATATTCCAAAGGACAGTTTATCTACTCTGAAAGCTGCCATTGGATTTTAATGCATAGCTGCTGAATTTATATATTAAAATCCAGTGACCACTCCTCAGCTCTTTTTGCTTCTCAGCTCAGTACAGCTCAGTTTCAGCAGTTTGCTAAATGTATTTGGCAAAGAAAGGAATTTAAACAATAAGATAATGGCCTCAGTTCACTAAGATCATGCTGGAGATAATAAGGCAAGAGAAAAGTTACCACCACACATCGATCGGTATTACCAGTGTTAATTCACTAAAGAATCTTGCTTTATTAAGGTGTAGAGATAAGTTTTCACAGTGAGAGAGTTAATTTATCTCTTCAGTCCATAAGTTACCTCCTCTGTAGTTATTTTCACATGCAGTTAATTAACAGCCTGTTCTTAACTTTAGAATTCTGGAGGTATTTTCAGTGCTGGGCCGAAATTACGCATTAGCGTAATTACGCATCGTAATTTACTACAAATGCACCGTAAGCGTTACGTGTAAGGTTACGGTATTACGCGTAATTAATTACGCGTAGACAGTAGGGTTACGTTTTACGCGTAACAAATTACGCGTAAGACAGTAAACTCCCATTGAAATTACACAGTCTGCCGTAATCGCGTAATATTACGCTCCCGTATAATATAAAAAAGCCGCCGACTTTAAGGGTTAATAGCAAAGCCCCCTTAAGTGCTAAGAGCCTCAAATTTGGAGAATATATTAAGGAGATCAGAAGGAATAAGAGGAAAAAAATTTTTTTCAAAAAGACCTTATAGTTTTTGAGAAAATCGATGTTAAAGTTTCAAAGGAAAAATATATACATTTAAAAACCCGCCGACTTTAACGGTTAATAGCAAAGCCTGCTTAAAATTTAGGAACACCAAATTCACAGGGTATATTAAGGGGATCAGTGGGAATAAGAGGAAAAAATTTTTTTTCAAAAAGACCTTATAGTTTTTGAGAAAATCGATTTTTAAGTTTCAAGGGCGAAAATGTCTTTTAAATGCGGAAAATGTCAGTTTTTTTTGCACAGGTAACAATAGTGTTTTATTTTCATAGATTCCCCCAAGTGGGAAGAGTTTTACTTACTTCGTTCTGAGTGTGGGAAATATAAAAAAAAAACGACGTGGGGTCCCCCCTCCCAGACCTCTTTAACCCCTTGTCCCCCATGCAGACTGGGATAGCCAGAATGCGGAGCACCGGCCGCGTGGGGCTCCGCACCCTGACTATACCAGCCCGCATGGTCCATGGATTGGGGGGTCTCGGAAGGGGAGGGGCAGCCAAGCTTTCCCCTCCCCCTCCGAGCCCTTGTCCAATCCAAGGACAAGGGGCTCTTCTCCACCTCCGATGGGCGGTGGAGGTGGAGGCCGCGATTTCCTGGGGAGGGGTTCATAGTGGCATCTGGGAGTCCCCTTTAAAAAGGTGTCCCCCAGATGCCCACCCCCCTCCCAGGAGAAATGAGTATAGAGGTACTTGTACCCCTTACCCATTTCCTTTAAGAGTTAAAAGTAAATAAACACACAAACACATAGAAAAAGTATTTTAATTGAACAAAAAACATAACCATGAAAAAAGTCCTTTAATATTCTTAATTAACCATTAATACTTACCTGTCCCTTTAAAAGCCAGTTCCCACGCAATATCCTCGGAAATATACTAATCAGTTACAATGTAACAAAGTTATTACAATGTAACAACTTTGTTACATTGTAACTACGCCGCACCCGACGTCACTCACCGCCGCCGCCGCTGCCGCGTCTGTGCTGCAGGACCCGACAGAGCTCTGAGCTATAGCTCAGAGCTCTCTAAGCATCTTTGTATTTGGGCTCCAAGGAGCCCCATTGGTCCTTAGCAGACCAATGGGGTTCCTTCTGATTTGAAGGAACCCCATTGGTCTGCTAAGGACCAATGGGGCTCCTTGGAGCCCAAATACAAAGATGCTTTCGAGAGCTCTGAGCTAATATAGCTCAGAGCTCTGTCGGGTGAAGGGACGCTAAGTCCCCGCAGCTCCCGCTGCCCTCCCCGCCTCTCCCACATGTCACCTATATACATGCTGGCACCCATGGGTGCCAGCATGTATATGAGTGACAGGTGTGGGCGGAGTGGACGGCGGGAGCCGGCGGGGACTAGCGTGTATGCGGCGGCCGGCGGGTGAGCGGCGAGTGACGTCGGGTGCGGTGGTGTTACAAAGTAACAAAGTTGTTACATTGTAATAACTTTGTTACATTGTAACTGATTAGTATATTTCCGAGGATATTGCGTGGGAACTGGCTTTTAAAGGGACAGGTAAGTATTAATGGTTAATTAAGAATATTAAAGGACTTTTTCGTGATTATGTTTTTTGTTCAATTAAAATACTTTTTCTATGTGTTTGTGTGTTTATTTACTTTTAACTCTTAAAGGAAATGGGTAAGGGGTACAAGTACCTCTATACTCATTTCTCCTGGGAGGGGGGTGGGCATCTGGGGGACCCCTTTTTAAAGGGGACTCCCAGATGCCACCATGAACCCCTCCCCAGGAAATCGCGGCCTCCACCTCCACCGCCCATCGGAGGTGGAGAAGAGCCCCTTGTCCTTGGATTGGACAAGGGCTCGGAAGGGGAGGGGAAAGCTTGGCTGCCCCTCCCCTTCCGAGACCCCCCAATCCATGGACCATGCGGGCTGGTATAGTCAGGGTGCGGAGCCCCACGCGGCCGGTGCTCCGCATTCTGGCTATCCCAGTCTGCATGGGGGACAAGGGGTTAAAGAGGTCTGGGAGGGGGGACCCCACGTTGTTTTTTTTTTATATTTCCCACACTCAGAACGAAGTAAGTAAAACTCTTCCCACTTGGGGGAATCTATGAAAATAAAACACTATTGTTACCTGTGCAAAAAAAACTTTGTTTTTCCGCATTTAAAAGACATTTTCGCCCTTGAAACTTAAAAATCGATTTTCTCAAAAACTATAAGGTCTTTTTGAAAAAAAAATGTTTCCTCTTATTCCCACTGATCCCCTTAATATACCCTGTGAATTTGGTGTTCCTAAATTTTAAGCAGGCTTTGCTATTAACCGTTAAAGTGGGCGGGTTTTTAAATGTATATATTTTTCCTTTTAAACTTTAACATCGATTTTCTCAAAAACTATAACGTCTTTTTGAAAAAAAAAATTTTCCTCTTATTCCTTCTAATCTCCTTAATATATTCTCCAAATTTGAGGCTCTTAGCACTTAAGGGGGCTTTGCTATTAACCCTTAAAGTCGGCGGCTACCTAACATTGATCCATGCGTCAACTTTTCCGCTTGGCAGCATGACCTTACGCATTAATTGCTAGTAGGATTTTACGCGTAAGCCTATAACGTAATAACCTGAATTACGGTATACTTACGCGTAATTGCGTAAGTGCTATGCGTAATTATAGACATGTTCCGAAATTGAATGTCTATGCCGTAAGCGTAATTTCGTAATGCGTAATAGCGTAAAATTACGCGTAATGATCCGTAAGCGTAGCTTTCTCCATTACGACCAGCACTGGGTATTTTAAGGATTGAAGAGTTAACTTTAGAGATCTCACCTTAACTTAAAGAGAACCCGAGGTGGGGTTCTTCCATTGCAATCCGCATACAAAGGCTGGGTCTATAGAGCACAGCCTCTGTTGCTAGTTAGTTCCCTCCAAAGCACCCCCTGCGCGCTGTCAGACCCCATAAAACACAGCCGCGCTACGCGGCTGTGTTTACCTCACTACTGTCAGTCTCGGCTGCTCCCCCGCCTCCTGAATCGCTCTGGTCCCCGCCCGCGTCCCTTCCCTCCAATCAGCGGCAAGGGAAGAGAAGTGGGCGGGGACTGGAGCGATTCAGGAGGCGGGGGAGCGGCGAGACTGACAGTAGTGAGCTAAACACAGCCGGCTGCGACACGCTGCGTGTCGCCAGCGCGGCTGTGTTTTATGGGGTCTGACAGCGCACAGGGGGGGGCTTTGAAGGAAACGAACTAGCAACAGAGGCTAGGCTCTATAGACAGACCCAGCCTCTGTATATGGATTGCGATGGAAGAACCCCACCTCGGGTTCTCTTTAAAGACAGAAGTGTTAACTTTAGGTTCGTCTGAGGTAAGATGTTTCCTGAATAATACATGCCTTATCACCATGGTGATAACTCTAGAAAAATTGCTAAAGACAGGAGATAAGCTTGATGAATTGAGGCCAATGTTATCACTTCTTCGGCTGTGGCCAGAAGCTTTCCACTGAGGCAAAGAGCATTCCACTGAACTGTTGTGTTCAACTGTTTGAATGCTGTTCTGCTACAATTTTTTTGTGGTAGTAGATTTTATGCTGTAAATAATCTTTTAGAACAACGTGGAAATGCTTTGTTTCAGACCACTTTAACTTTTCAACGGTGGACTTTATGGAGTTAATTTAAATAAATTATGAGCAATGTAAACTGAGCATATGATGATAAAGTGCACAAATGGAGGCTACCTACAGCGAAAATGTCATGACATAACAGGGTTATGTTCCAAAGATATGACCTGGAGAAGGGGTCCTATTAGTTTTAAAGGGGGCTCCCAGATTCCACCATAAGCCTCCTCTGTTGTCTCCTAGGTGATATCTTCTCACCTTATTAGGCCTTTTAAACCCCCAGCAAGCATGAAAATATTCAAAACAATTTTGACAGAACTTTTTCTTTTTGGTACTGTTTCAATTGCAGAAAAAGTTATTTTAAATAGAAGATGAAAAATGATCTCCTAGGAGAAAACTTAGGAGAAAAAGTAAATTGAATAGGGACCACTGTCACATGGGTGGGGTGGTTTCTCTGACCTCCCTGAGAAAGCGGTGGGCTTGAGCCGCCTGTCTTTGACATAAACAATGGGGGGTTGAAAGAAAGCAGGAAGCTTTCTGCCCACCTTTTGCAGTGTTCCCCACCCCATGTCCATGTAATGGACTAAGGCTAGGTCCACACTAGACACAGTTGCAGGACGGACACTGCAGTCCGGATCAGGGGAAGATTAGGGGAAGTACCCACCGTACTGCAAACTAATGAAAGTGCATCAGTTTTGCATCAGTTTTGTATCAGTTTCCGTTCAGTTTTTCCCTGACAGAAAACGTCTCTATCATTAGGAAGGAGTGGGAGGATTTTTTGGGCCAATCATAAAGCTCAGGCTATCCGTTTTCACATCCGTTTTTTGCCTGTGGAGCTGGAGATGCGTTTTCTCATTGCTTTCACTACCCCTGCGTGTATCCGTGGTCCTGATCCGTTGCGTGAAAATGCAGCAGATCCGGACCTTCCGTTCAGGTTTTGAAAACGGATCCCCGCAAACGCAGACGGATCCGTTTTTTACTTGGGTGAGGCTGGCTGCTATTTTAAACATTAGTATCCGGGACTCCGTTTTTCATCAGGTTTGAAAAACGCAGCCAAGGATACGTTTCCGGACCTAGTGTGGACGCAGCCTAACCTGGCTGGTATTGTTCAGGCAGCTGACCTCCATGCTGTTGGGCTCAGCGTGTCTGTCAATACCAGCCAGCATTGGGAAAAAGGGGTTGAGGAGGCTTCAGATGTGGTGGGTGACCTATAGCAACATTTGTCTTAATTGTAATGATATAAAAAAATGTTAACCAGCATCGTACACATCTATATTTTCTAACTGAATCAGATAGAACTCGGGGTTAAAAAAAAAAAATGTCCAAATGAGCTATTTCACTATTGGAGAAAAAATTGCCCAGTAAACACAGCACCACTGAATTTTGTAGATTAGAAAAAAGTAATATACATAATCTTTATTATACACATCAGACAATCAAAAACAATAACTCCAAGATTAAAGGACACCCGAGGTGAAAATAAACAAATGAAATAAACAATTGTATCCATCCTCCTTTTCCTAAAAATGGCTTTTTAAGATATTCCACAGTTTTATTTTATATTTAAATCATCTTTTTAAGTTTTAACTATTTTATTGTTTTTGCTCAATGACACATTCATTGAAGTATGCCAGAGCTAAAATCTATGAACTATTGACCCTTTTTATCTCGTTCCCGCTCTGAGAAGCCATTTTCTGCTAGGAAAGTGTTTTATAGTTGGAATTTCTTATCAGCGAGGGTCACACTGTAGTCTGACCCAGTCCTGACTCAGACAGGAGCTGCCACTTACATACCTGGGTGTTGATTCACAAAAGAGTGCTAACTGATAACACGGCCGTGCTATGCAGTTAACATTTGTGCGCGCAAAGTCTTACGCCCGCGTGATAACTAACGTTTGTGCACAATAACGCGGACACTTGCTCATGAACGGTTGCCCGCGTTATCACGCATAAATGTTAGTCATCGCACAGACAGGCAGAGTAAAGAAAAAAGGAACACAGCATAGTTATTTGGGTGCTTGGCACTGTACATACCCATGTCTATCTCATCATGTCATATGTCACCTCGGGTATCCTTTAATCAATTCATGAACCACAATTAAAAGGAGAAAAAACAAAAACAACTCACTGACATAATTCTTATAACCAAAAAATATCAATAGATGTGCCCAGCAGCAATCTGTGTAGAATCTGTAGATGTATTGGATCACCCGCAAGCAGGGGTGTAGCAATAGGGGGTGCAGCGGTAGCGACCGCATCGGGGCCCTTGGGCCAGAGGGGCCCCGAAGGGCCCTCCCTCAACTACAGTATTAGCTCTCTATTGGTCTTGTGCTCATAATAATCACTTCTATATATACATTGAGTAGTGGTAAACATTAACAAGCTCTTCTCCATCCCCTTCTTGCACCTCTGACACTGTAGTTGCCATTGGCAGGTTTTGGTGTGCCGTGTCAACTGTTATGTATAGAGTGCCTGGGGGGCCCCATTGTAAAACTTGCATCGGGGCCCACAGCTCCTTAGCTACGCCACTGCCCGCAAGAATACTGTACATGTGGGTCAAGGACTGTGCTAAAGTGCCTGTGCACTAATCAACAGTGTTGCTTGCACATTTTCAAGAAAGTCATTTTTGTATCGAAAATGCCATTTTCGATTTTTAGAAAATATTTAATGAAAATACACTGTATTTTTACTGCGAACATTTGCAAAGAAAGATGTTATATTTTAGTATGAAAATTCACAAAAAGGCCATTTTTGCTCGAATGTCGTTTTTTTTTTTGTTTGTTTGTTTTTTTTTTTTTGCAAATAGCAACTCCCGTGAGTCATCACAATAATTGTACTTACAGCAAATCTGAACTTAAAAATTAAAAGTCGAAATAAATATACACATTCATGCATACATCATTCTTACCTCCCGTGTAGTCTACTCATCAATCTCTTTCTCCTCTCCTGAGTCCTGTCTATCTACTATGATCAGTGGAATTCTCCGTCCTCCATTTTGAAAATAGCCATTATCCCATAACAGCTTCCTGGTCAGCACACTGCTATACTGTAATATTGCCCGCTTTATCCAAAGGGAAACATGGACATAACCTTGGTCATCAGTTGACCATTCAGTTAAAACTGACAGCAGAACTGATATATAACTCTATGGAAGGAATCGTTGTAAGAAGAAAATGGAGCTTCTGAGAGGAACTGACAGCGAGGTAAGTATGTAATATTTATTTGCAGGTACATCATGTGTTTATTTTAAATAATTTTACTTGGTTCAGATTCACTACCACTTAACGACCAGCTAACGCCCATAGGCGTCAGCAGGTCTTAAGTGGGTTACCATGGAAACGGCCGCTCGAGCGGCCTTTCCATGTCAGTTCACGGAACAGCCGGAGAGCCGGAGAAATCCCCGCTGTTTACATCATACGGCGCTGCTGCGCAGCAGCGCCATAGGGCAGATCGGCGATCCCCGGCCTCTGATTGGCCGGGAATCGCTGTCATTTGATAGGCTGAAGCCTATCCTACATCGGATATCGGATATCCGTCCTGCGCACTTCACAGCCAGAGCGAGAGGGCGGAAGAGGTAGGGAGGGCGGAAAACGCTGCGGAGGGGGGCTTTGAGGAGCCCCCCCGCTCGGCCACACAGAGCGGCGGCGATTAGACCCCCCCCAGCAGGTCATCCTCCTAGTGGGGAAAAAAGGGGGGAAGTCTGATCGCCCTGCTGTATTCACGATCTGTGCTGCGGGCTGCAGAGCCCACGCAGCACAGATCTCTAAGACACAGCCCGGTCCTTAAGTGGTTAACACTGGTGATTGAATGTTGGGGTTGAATAAGGCTTTATGTAGTGCAGATTGCGGAAGTTTGGTGAAGAAAGTGTGCGGTTTGCTTTAAGAATGCAGATGTCATGTGTGTGGCAAGCACAGATCTCACTTACCATAATAAATCACCGCCAGCTAAAGAATTCTCCATGTGCAGATATTCTGATACATTACATTATCATACAGGATAATTAATCTACGTGACCTTGCCATCCTCATATTTTCCTATTTTCAAGCATTTCACACATGAAAAATTATGATAAAACGTGGAAAGGGATTATCTTCTCATGAAGATTGTGTAATCAACTACTGATACAGGAAAAAAATACAAACCATTATTAGATTACACGGCAACATTTCTAAAAAAAAATGTAAACTTTATCTTGGAGATATTTTACATAGCCTGGGCTAAAAAGTACATACTTCCATCAAATTCTTGGTTTTAGGTTCTGGTTTAAAGTGGTCTGAATCTGACATAACATTCAATAAAAAAATGTGTTTTTCTACTTTTTATTATTCATACAGTTTCAATATTTTACTTTTGTGTACAAGTAATATTGTCTGTCTACAAATTACAAGTTTCTAAAGTTTCTAAAGCTGCCATTGCATTTTATTCTAACTGCTTTTTATTATATATTAAAATCTGATGAGTTGTTCTGAGCTGTGTGTGTGCCTGAAGCAGAGACAGCTTCCCAGAAAGTGTTTTTTTTTATTTGTTACACACACATGTTTCAACATTGGAATGTAAACAAAGATACTGTTATCTCCAGTCTGTGTGCGAATTTGAATCTGAATAGCCTTTGCATAGCAGGACAAAGTGCTTTGTTGAACCATTTCAGTGATTTTCTGCTAAAAAAAATTCTGGGATAGAAGGTTTAAAGCTGTGAGGAATCTTCTATAGCTAAGTCGAAATGCTGACTTTCAGACCACTTTAAAGTGTACCTAAACCAATGAGATTCACGTACCCGGGGCTTCAACCAACCCCCCCTCCCGCAGCTGTCTTGTGCCCCCACTGGTCCTCTAGGATCCTCCATTCTCCCGCCGTGGCTAAGTTTCATTCTTCACTGACTGAGAGTCGGCGGGCCACTGCGCCTGCGCGGCCCTCGCCAGTCGTAGTTTCGCTTGCCTTCTCGTCTAAAATAGTGTCCTGCACATGCAGAAAAATGTGTTCTGCTTGAGGAACCACACCTTTCCTGATTCAATCTTAGGGGCATAACAACAGGGGAGCAGCCCCTACAACTTCAGGGGGGATCCAGAGCTGTGAGGGGCCCCAACTACTAACCTTCCGATCCTCCAATAAAGAGGTCCATCCTTTATATCAAGTGTTTTTGTGGCTTCACTTATGGGTTTGAAGATTATGAAGGTCATTGGTCACATTTTTTTTATGACCCTAGCTTGATGGCCCCCCAGTCTGTGAGGATCACCAAAAGAGAGGCAAGGGAAAGAGTGTAAACATTAGGAGGCCTCATAAAAGTTTTTGGGCGCGGCTCCATGATTTGTAGTTACACCCCTGTTTATTCCCATCAATTAATTTGAGCTGTGCAAAAAATATCAGAAGACCTCAGCCTTGAGGATGAGAGTTTGGCATTTGCGGCAATAGAGTCTTCCAGGTCCCATCTTTCCTGCATCATTCCCGGTTGAATTTATTTGACCTGCTATGTCAAATAGCTCTTCAGCACTCCTCGTGCAGCCTTGGGAACTACTCATGAACCGAGTAGTCCCGAAGACGAGCACATCCATACTGCACACTCCAATCTTAGCAACGTTATAGTTGCCTTCAAAGTGCCAGGTCCCTGGTCATTTTCTGCACTGTAAATAATCAAACTTAGCTTGTAATAAATGTTCGGCGTTTTACAGTTCTACACCAGCCCTTGAAGACAGAATTTTAGTTTCTCAGAACTTCATTGGATGTCCTAATGTGGAATTTGCCTTTTTCGTAACTTACTGTCAAAGTGTATCAATACTTTATCACCAGTATGGGGATCCAACACCAATAATACGTTGTATATGTATTCACCAATGCTGAGATTTGTCAGGCACTATATAAATACTAAATGATAATAATAAAGAGTGTGTTTTGGGTAAATATGGTGATAATATGGAGTCTAAAGGCTGAAGATCTTCAGAGAAAGAGTATTATTATTATTTTTTAATTGTCTACTGTAAGTGGCAAAGTCATATTGGGCCATAGTGAGTTTTATGGAGGGCATGGTGAACTGATGGTTGTAGAAGTCATGAAGATGCACCTGAAGTGAGAACTTTTTAATGCATCCAGGTTGTCCTTACTGCCCATAGACACTTGTAAGTACAGATGATTGGCTGAGTGCTAACTTTTCTAGCTGATAAAAAGTTGTGTTGCAGATTGTATGTATGCAGCCACTCATTGGCCCAATCCATACTGCCAACAGTTGCATTTGATTGGCCTAATTCCAAACTGCATGCAACAACATTCCCATCATGTAGATAATTAGCTTCTCATTAATCTTGTCTGTTTGTGAACCCCCAGTCAGATAAAGACCTACCTATGGCCAGATACAACCTGATGAAGGATGCAATCGTTTGCAGGGATGGGCAGAAACTACGCCAGTGCGAATTTACGCATAGTAGTTCGCATCTACGCATCGTAGTTCGTAGGTGAAGTTTCAAAACTATGCTTACGAATTTATGCGTAGCGAAGTACCGCTACGCATAGCTTAAGCCCACTATGCGTAGTTAACATGTGTATTGCGTAATGAACTACGAATGCGTTACTCGCGTCTAATTTTCCACGTCCGAGTGCATGCTTACAAATTTATGCATTGGAAAGGGGAATGTACGCATAGAAGAGTTCCCGGTATAACCATTCAAAGAGGAATTAATGCATACAATTTTCAGCATGCGGGCATTAGCATCCACATACACTACGCTTCTACACATAATTGCGTATTTTAACGCGTAGTCTATGAAATGCATACGAAGCGAATATTTGATTTTCGAGGCCGTAGTTTGGCGAAGCGTAATTGCGTAAAACTATGCGTAGTTCCAGCGTAGCGAAGTTGGCTGACTACGACCATCCCTGATCTTTTGTCATAACTGACTTACTGATGAATTCTGGTCAGGATTATTTATGTTTTTTTCCTCATTTTATCCATCCACAGAAAACCCTACAAAACCTGGTCAGTCATGTTCAAGATCCACTGTGGAAGAGCCCAACATGAATGGTTCCGTGTACTCTATAGCGTCAGGAGGAAGCTGTATAGGGCTCGCTCACATTACAAGAGCTTTTCTGAGCGCTTTGTGATTTTAAAAGCTCTTGCTAATGTTATCCTATGTGTGTCTTCACACTGGAGTGAAGTGATTTTGTAAAGATCCCCCATAGCATTGCATTAGCAAGAGCTTTTAAAATCTCTAGTGCTTATAAGCTCTTGTAGTGTGAATCAACCCTAAAATGAGGGAAATACGCCATTTAAAGAGGACCTGTAGTGAAAAATTAACATAATAAATAAAATTGCTTATTTTTTTTTACAATATCCATTCATATATTATTTAGTCAGTGTTTCCCCATTGTAAAAGCTTTCCTCTCCCTGATTTATATTCTGAAATGTATCACTGGTGGTGACATCTTTAGTTCTGCCAGGTGACCTGTACGGAGTGTTCGTTACTGAGAGTTCTATGCACAGAGAGAGATACTGCTTGCTTGGCAGTTGGAAAAATACCTTATTCCGTCCAATGCAGAGGTTCAGTCAGGAAACTGTCAGGACCATGTTCATGACATCACACTGTGGGAGGGGTTTCACCACAATATCAGCCATACAGACCCACCTGGTGAACTATTGGAGAATCGGAAAAGATTTCTCATGGGAAAAGGGGGTATCAGCTACTGATTGGGACGAAGTTCAATCCTGGGTTAAAGTTCCTCTTTCGTTTATTTATCTCAATCAATGGAACATTATTCGGAATTATATGAACTGGAATGAGTTCCCGGTAAGAGCTGACTCCAAATGAATTCCCGGTAAGGGGCTGCGGTGGTTCAGTAAATCTGGAAACTGTCCTGGTGGGGTAAGAGGTCAAACACACCGTATATATTCTCCAGCCACCCCGTGAATTGAGGAACATATTGGTGACAATGGAAAAAAGGAATGTAAAGGTTTTCTATTAAGACAGTTGTGTTTTCCCTCTCAATAGGTGGTGCTGTAGTAACCGGTGTGAACCATTTATAAAACCAGCTGGGCAATCCACAGAGCCATAAAAACTGCTTCATCTCCCGCTATGCTTGACTTTCACGACTTACATATGTATCAACAGTGCTCCTATGAATTTATGGCTGCATGTTTTACTGTACATAGATGTATTATATTGGCCAGCGTGGTGGGAAAGCTCTCCGGTGCCTGGGGTGCGGCCTGTGTTTTTGTACACTTTTATAACTTCTTACCCTGGAGCAACATCGAAGCGTGATGACTTTTCACACACCTATGTGGTCTCCCACTAAGATGTGTCCAACGTTGGGCCGGGAGAATGTAAAGTTATTTAAGATTAGGTGTTTAATTCAAGATTCTCATTCTTGACGGCCAACACAAGAATCCTGTTCTAAGCTCTCTTTGCTGTTGTCCAGATCTTTATTCACGAGACACCCATAAATCTGTCCTCCCTCCATCCCACACTCTTCCAAAAGACTTGGTGTCCCATTCTCCGCCATCTTTAGTTTATGCCTGCGAGATTGATATTTTGTTCACAGTAACTGTGCACAAGAGAGGGAAATTAGTTCAGAATGGTCACATCAAGCACATTAAGACTTTCAACGATAATTGATGGTGGTTAGCATGGCAAGTTTAGAACTGAACACCATGCTTCCAAGTTAGCCTGAAGCAAAAGCTACACTAGACCAGATGAAGTCCTATGCCCACTAATCCTATCACCGATATCATATGACTAGAGTTTGTAAGAGTTGGCCAATAGAAGAAGCTTAGTGAAAGAGAAAGGGGCAGGCACAATTTAACCCCCTCCCGACCGCCTAATGCCGATTGACGGTGGGAGGGTGGCAGCTACAGAACCACCTGACGCCGA
This sequence comes from Hyperolius riggenbachi, assembly GCF_040937935.1. Taxonomy (NCBI): domain Eukaryota; kingdom Metazoa; phylum Chordata; class Amphibia; order Anura; family Hyperoliidae; genus Hyperolius; species Hyperolius riggenbachi. The sequence continues at coordinate 531,707,715 of NC_090647.1, forward strand.
TTGCTGTCAGGTCCTGTAGGTGGAGATTAGTGGGGATAGCACGCATCCCCACTGAGTTACGGAGCCCCGCTCCGTAAACAGCCTGCCAGCTTTGATCGGAGCTGGCAGGCTGTTAGGGGAAAAAAGCCAGGCTGTTAGGGGTAAAGAGCCACGCAGCGTGTTTGACTCACCGCATACACACGCAAAAAATCACATGGAGCGGCGTCCTGTCTCCTCCCGCTATCTATTAACAGTAGAGCAGCTAACCGTACTGCAGCGAGACTAGGGGAGCTCTGTTCATATAGTGAGAGCCTTGATTCCTTGGCCCACACACGCAATCTCTCCAAATAACCTCACTGTGGACGACGACAAGTCAAGTTGTTGCTAAGGGGAGTCGAGCGGGCGCCTGCAGCATAATGTGGTGAGATCTACCCTTATTCTATTTGCACAGATACATGAACTGTGGCTTGCTGTTTTTGGATTTGCTTTATTATCCTTTATTCTTTAGCATGGCACCAGTGTGATTGCACGGGATGCATGTAGTATGCGAATGCAATTACCTCTACATGTATTACTGAACCGGTCTATGATTAATTATTGCTGCTTGATGGCTACATATCACCTTGCATATGCAATTTTACCTATTGAATTTTTGTGTTTTCCTATCATTACACTATTTTTGAGATAATTTGTATGCTTTTGTACTTAACCACCTGGGCGTTATGGACGAGCTCAGCTCGTCCAGTAATGCCACGGTGTATTGCTCAGGCCCTTGTGGGCCGATTTGCATAATTTTTTTTTATACACGCAGCTAGCACTTTGCTAGCTGCGTGTCTTACACGATCGCCGCCGCTCGTGAAAGAGGGGCCCCCCGCAGACCCCTTGTGCAGCCTGCCCAATCACCGCCAGGCTGCGCTATGGGGTGGATCGGGACTCCCTGTCAGGGGCGTCTCACCCACCAGGCAAGTATAGGCGGTTGCCTGGGGCGCCATGAGGTGGTGAGGCGCCATGAGGTGGTGAGGCGCATTCCCCTGCCTCTGCATGGTCCATGGTTTGTTTTTTTTATATTATATTACCTCCCGACTCAGTCCCCGGTGCTCAGCACGCTACCATGTGCTCAGCAGTGCCTCCACCTCCACTCCTCCCAAGCCAATAGAGCAATCAATACTGTTCTTCTCTGCCAGGCTCCTTCTTCAAAGCCATGCCCCTTCTTCTCAGTAGCCACACAGGTAAAGTGTTTACCTCGTGTGGCCCAGCCTTTAACTCCGCCCCACGCCAGTCAAACCAGGAGCCAGCGGCCATCCAGCTTATGCCCCCGACAGTCTGACCCCCCACCTGTGTCACTGGCTGCACACAGACACTGGAGCGAGACAGCCAGGGGACAGATGCAGTCACAGAGAGAAGAATGTGATGTGTCCGTGTTGGAGCCCCGCCCCCGCACAAGACAGCAACACAGCCCGGGAGAAGGGAAGTTTCTGCTCCAGAGTAGTGATGGGAATTCCGGCTCTTTTCAGAGAATCGGCTCTTCTGAATCGGCTCCCATTAAAGAGCCGGCTCTTACGGCTCTGAATCGGCTCTTCATTAACTACTTTACCCCCGCGCGTACGTATTTCTCCGCCCCTTTTTCCATCCTTTAAAAACCAGGGACGGAGAAACACGTACTTTCCGCGTTCCCGACGCTGCCCGCGCTCCCGCTCGTAAACACGCTGCCCGCCGCTAGTAAACACGCCGCCGCCCGCTCGCCCAGAGATCAATGAACGGGAAAATCCATTCCCGTTCGTTGATCTAAGCCCCGCAATGATCAGCTGCTCTCCTATGGGCAGCGCGATCATTGTGAGAAAAAACTCACGTGTCCAGCCTCCTTATTCTTCCTCCAAGCTTCCGGAAGGAAGCTTGGAGGTCGCATTAAAACAAAAAGTTACTGTGGCCATCTTGTGGCCAAATAGTAAACTACACCCTACACATTTTTCACATACAAATAAATGACTTTTACACATAAAATTAACTCATTACCTCCCACACTCCCCATTATTTTTTTTTTTGTAATTAAAAAAAATTAAAAAATTTACAATTAAAAAAAATACATAAATAGTTACCTTAGGGACTGAACTTTTTAAATATTTATGTCAAGAGGGTATAACACTGTTACTTTATAAACTATGGGCTTGTAATTAGGGATGGACGCAAAACTGAAAAAAATGCACCTTTATTTCCAAATAAAATATTGGCGCCAAACATTGTGATAGGGACATACTTTAAATGGTTTTATAACCGGGACAAAAGGGCAAATACGTTTCATGGGTTTTAATTACAGTAGCATGTATTATTTAAAAACTATAATGGCCGAAAACTGAAAAATAATTATTTTTTTCCCCACATTTTTCCTATTTTCCCATTAAAACACATTTAGAAAAAAATAATTCTTGGCATAATGTCCCACCTAAAGAAAGCCTAATTGGTGGCGAAAAAAACAAGATATAGTTCATTTCATTGCGATAAGTAATAATAAAGTTATAGACGAATGAATGGAAGGAGCGCTGAAAGGTGAAAATTGCTCTGGTGCTCAGGGGGTAAAACCCCTCAGTGGTGAAGTGGTTAAATATCACTAAACACCACTCAGAATCGGAGTAAAAGCCCCGCCCCCGTCTTCATGACAATTCCAGACTGCTTCTCTGACTGGGGCAATCCCTCCTGCTACTGCTCTGCTCCGCCCCATACACTCCTACAAGCTGCAAGAGGAGGACTACATCTCCCAACATGCCTCAGCGCCCTTTATTGCAGAGCAAAGCAGAGCTCTGTGGGGCGGCTGAGGCATCGGCTCTTTCAAATCTGAGAACCGGCTCTTGTCGTTCGCAGCAAAGAGCCGGCTCTTAGAGCCGGCCCGTTCGCGAACGACTACAGAGATGATAAGCTGCATGCACAGGCAGAAGAGAATGTATGCAGGCAGGCTGCTAAGAACACTTCCTGTCCTGTGTGCAGACTCCCAGTACTGTTATAACTGCTAGAATGTGCCCTGCTCTTTTGATACTAGAGTTTCTTTGAAAGCTGGTTAGGCTGTAGGCTGGTAAAGCTGTAAACCTGTGCTTTAGTGCTGTGCTGTCTCCCCCTCTCCCCTCTCTGTTCCTCTGCCCCCTCTTCCATCTTATGCTGTCTCTACCCCTCTCTGTTCCTCTGCACTCTCTTCCATCTTATGCTGTCTCTCCCTCTCCCCTCTTTCTCTGCACCCTCTTCCATCTTATGCTGTCTATCCCTTCCCCTCTCTGTTCCTCTACCCCCCTCTTACATCTTATGCTGCCTCTCCCTCTCTACTCTTTCCTTCTGCTCGGATTACGTGTATTTTCTGGTGAAACGCTTCCACATTACGATTATTTTCTGACAACGCTGCCCCATTACGATTATTTTCTGGTGAAACGCTGCTGCCCTATGATTAATTTCTGGTGAAATGCTGCTGCAATAAGTGTATTTTCTGGTGAAACACTGCCACATTACGATTATTTTCTGGTGAATTACGATTCTGAATTACGATAATTACTATTATTTTCTGATGAAACACTGCCGCATTATGATTATTTTCTGGTGAAATGATGCCGCATTATGATTATTTTCCTGGGGGGGGGGGGGGGGGGCACCACAGGTTTTCTCGCCTGGAGTGACAAAATGACTAGAGGCACCCCTTCTCCCTGTGACGTCACGACGTCGATGATGTCATTCCGTTCATCGCCATGGCGATGGGGGAAGCCCTGCAGAAAATCACGTTCAGAACGGTTTTGTTTTGAGGGTTAGCCCCGCCCACTCTCTTCCTTTTTTCATGGGTAAGGTAACTGAGACCTTTGGGACCTGCCACCACAAGCATTCCTTTTTTCTGTTAGGGGAAAAACCCTGTTATTTTAGTTTGCACAGAGCTGTGATCTAGCGCAGTGCTGTACAGGGGACAGCTTTGTCACTTAGCTGTCCCCTTGAGTGGCTCACAATCTGATCCCTCTCATAGGCTGATGCCTATGAGAGGTGATCACACTGATTGAAACTCAGGGGGAGGAAGGGTACTTCTATTGTTTCTAGTGTATTTCAGACTCTACTGCAGCCAGGTAAATCAGTAGGGCTGCCAGGCAACTGGTATTGTTTAAAAGGACATAAACTTGGCAACCTCCATATTCTTCTCACTTCAATGGTCCTTTAAAGCTGCAGAGTGCAGATTTGTAAAATATAGCCTGGTCACTAGGGGTTGAAAGCTTCTGGTCCTCAAGTGGTTAAACTCGATATATACACATTGGAAAAATGATGACGTTTTGTTTAACTCACTTCTGAGATGAAACAGAGAGCAGAACTGAACATCCTCCATTTTGCCAGGTTCACACACTATGCTGTGTTGGCAATGGGTACAGTGACAGCAGTTTGACGTACACTTTGGGCTTGATTCACAAAGCGGTGCTAACAGTTTGCACGCTGGTGAAAAGCCCTTTATCACGCCTAAACTCAGTTTAGGCGTGATAAGTTTAGGCATGATAAGTTTAGGCGTGATAAGTTTAGGTGTGATAAGTTTAGGTGTGATAAGTTTGGGCGTGATAAGTTTAGGTGTGATAAGTTTAGGCGTGATAACTATAGCACCAACTGGGTTAGCACCACAGTGCACAGCTGATCCAAAGTTTTGCGCTAGCAAAGTCTGGTGCACTTCACATAGAGCTTAATGGCGCTGCTTTGCGTGCGGGACTTTGCGCGCGATCTAAACTTATCTAAACTTATCATGCCTAAACTGGCTTTTCACCAGCGTGGTGCAATAGTTATCACGCCTAAAGTCTCTAACTGGGTTAGCAGCGCTTTGTGAATCAAGCCCTTTGAATGGATCTGCTATGTTCATCCTATGTTTTTGTATCCGTTGTTGTCGATTGTACCATGCCTTTCTGACAACAGACAGTGAGGGAGATCTAATTGGCAGGAATCTCAGAGTGAATTTTTGATATTTTTCTCATGTCCAATTTCCATAGAAAGCACTAGTGGGAATGAATGGGGTACCCCTCTAAAGACTTTCATTGTGCCTGTCAGCGTACATCGTGTACAGAAAAGACAAGCAAGACTGGACTTTATATCTGATTCAATCTTAAAACCTTTAGTTTTAGCCCTTAGTCTGGTTTTACACCTGGCCAGTGCATTTGCAGTGCGATGCGCCGCCCATATCACATTGCACCACAAAGCACAAAATGTCAATCATATGACTCTGCAGCATAGCGTACCAATAGGGTCATATGCATAGTGGAGCCCACCCCCCCCTCCTCGCCGACAGGGTCATATGCACAGTGGAACCAAACCGCGCCCCCCCCCCCTCGCCGCCCCTGGCCTAGTGACATACTCCCTGCTGGACAAGAAGTAGGCCACAGAGATTCCCGGGTCCCTGTCGTATTCCGTTGTTCTGCGTATGAGCGCCGCAATGGTGCCGACCTTTTTAAAATTTGTGTCATCGATACTTACATTTTTTTTTCCACTGCCGCGGAAGTTCAGCGGTAACACACTGTTGGATCGGGCACTTCCTGCGCGACGTGGTAAGTGTGCTAGGCCCTATTGCCTTGTATTGTCATTGTGTTACCCTGCAGTCAAACAGGGTAACGCAATGCACACTTGTAATGGAATTGTACAAGCAGGGCCGGCGCTGCCATAGAGGCATAAGGGGCAATTGCCACAGGGCCCCGACCTCTGCTGGGGCCTCTGCACCGCTGACCCTGCTACAAGCTGCCTGCTCCCCCTGCTCGCACTGCTCCCCGGGGACCTGTAAGTATAATAGCAGCCATAATTACCTGTCAGGCCTGGCGGGTGAGCAGCGGCTGCACTTTGAGACACGCTGTCTCCCTCCTTCTCTATGACCCAGCGAGTCATGTGTACACACGCGCCGGGTTATAGAGTGGGAGGAAGACAGCGTGCCTCAGAGTGCAGCTGCTGCCCGCCCGCTCACCCCCTGGGACTGACAGGTAATTATAGCTGTCATTATACTTACAGGGCCCCGGGGAGCAGAGGGGTAATGGTGTGGGCTTTGCGCAGGGGGGCCCCAACGCTACAGTTTGCCCCAGGGCCACAGGGCCATTTAAACCGGCCATGTGTACAAGGGCCCTCAAAAACAAAATCAAGAAGATAGAACTCTTTTAAATGTGAAAAAAGAATATGGGTCTCCAGGAACATTTTATTTCAAATTAGTACTGCAGATGCAATAATTTATCTTGTACGATTATACATTTATTTTAACTTCACGATTGGTTTAATAACTCCATTAGTGTTTGTTTATGCTTCGGTGCATTTTTTTTTTACTTTAGTCTTCTTGCTAGTGCTGATCATATTTTATAAATTCAGAACAACCCCATCTTTCATATTTTGGCAGCATCATTTGATTGCGCCAATGACTGCTTGAATGTATTTGAGAACAGTTCATTAAATGGCATTTATTCAGTTAGGGTTGTTGAATTTTCTAAATGAGACAACGTTTCCCTCCCATGTGAGCAGCAATGGAAGCTGAAAAGAGTGCAGGTACGGTACAAATGCAAAACAAATGTTATTGTTGGAGCACAAAAAAGGCAATTAAGATTCTTTTAATTAGCCTGTCTTTTTGTGTTTATCGTCATAATGTTGGTTTTACAGCACTTTATTAAATCTGGCTTTTTGACGGAGTGTCTTGTGGCCTTATTTCCTGCTGCGTAACATATGGCGTTATCCATAATGAATATTAATGTTAGAGAGCACAATCGCTCCAGTGGGACAGTCGCACTGTCTGCGGATCTCCTGCAGATGGCAACGTTACAGAAACAGCCTATTTACTACACTTCTGAGTCGCCATCGCCAACACTTATTAAAGCAAACTGAAGCGAAAATAAACGTATGAGATAATGAATTGTAGGTGCAGTACAGCTAAGACATAGAACATTAGTAGCAAATAGAAAAGTCTCCTGTTGTTTTCCAGTATAGGTAGAGTTAAAATAAACTTCAGTTGTTATCTATGCAAAAGAGCAGCTCTGAGCTAATTGACCCCCTGGGTGGAATACAACCCTGCTTTCTGAAGCATGTAAACAGCCAAGAAACATTGAGAGACAGCTTGAGATAAGCTTTCACTGCAGGAAGGTTCAAAGAAAAGTATTATTAAAAAAATATACATATATGGGGCTTCCTCCAGCCCCCTTCAGGCTGATCGCTTCCTCACTGTCTTCCAGCAATGCCTGGATCCTCCACTATTCGGCCAATAGAGTCCTTGAGTCGGGGCCAGTTGGCGCATGCGCTTCCCCATCTCTCTCCCACCACGGGAGCATTCTACTCCTGCGGCGGCCAGAGCCTGATTGGGGCTGTGCATGCGCAATACGCCCAAGACTGAAGGACTTTATGGACCAAATAGTGGAGGATCCGGGTAGCACAGGAGGAAGGCAAGTGAGGATCAGCCTGAAGGGGGCTGGAAGAAGCCTCAGGTATGTAAAAAATGTGTTATTCCCCAGTCTCAGGTTTCCTTTAAAACCGAGTATACAGTATGTATGATTATTTTTATTTTTGTTGTTAAATGTACCTCTTTTATGGAAAAAGACAGTTAAAAGATAATTTTTGTTCTACATCCCTTCTCTTTCTAATGTATAGAATGGTGAAACCAATCTGGTCATTTTGGGGTTAAAGTTAATTTAAGTTGACGTTACTTGTGTGGATTCCAGTATCCCCTGCTGTCTGGGCCGGGGAAATGGCATGGTTTGTATCAATGGAGAATGTTCCTGATCCAATTTCAGCGTGACTGGCCTCGATATGATATTTTCACACAACAGGTTCCTTAAAAGCAATGTGCGCTGGAACATGACCCAGTGGGGATCCCATTGTCAGGATCATTTGTTTTTCTTGTTAACCTTTCCAACACTACGCAGAGCTCTAATATAAGAGAGTGAGCTGACGTACTCCAGTAGTCCTAACTACAGAGCGTCACTGCTGCCTGGGATGAGCGCCTTGGAAACTTCTTGTTTCTTTGAATCTGAAGTTGATGGGACCTCCTGCTCTTTCGGCAGTACAAATTAGTGAGTGCAGATGGAAGAGTCGGCACTTTTTAAAACACAGAAAACTTTTTTTTTCGCTATAAAATCAGACATTGAAATACCTCCAACTTCTGGGTCAGATGATGTCTTCATAACTAATTTAACAGAAACAGCATACCTTTTCCAAATTAGACATGAGCTCCGGGGAGAGCATATTTAGCCATTCGCTGGGTTGTGGCTATCAGGCCCAGATTTATATCACTGGAGCCTCTAGGCACAGATGTTCTGGCACCCAAGACTTCGCCCTCCATGAACCTACAAACGCCCCGATGAACCACACCACAGGTGTTCTGGCTGGCCCAGCTGTCACTTCTACCTTACCCGTCATTGGTAGCTACAGGTGTCCCTTAACCTCCTTGGCGGTAACCCCGTGTGTGACACGGGGTAAGCCGCCGGAGGGTGCCGCTCAGGCCCTGCTGGGCCGATTTTAATAATTTTTTTTTTGCTGGACGCAGCTAGCACTTTGCTAGCTGCGCCAGCACTCTGATCGCCGCCGGCCCCTGCCCGATCGCCGCTATCTGCTGCGGCGCGGGCCCCCCCCCCCCTCCAGACCCCAGCGCTGCCTGGCCAATCAGTGCCAGGCAGCGCCGAGGGGTGGCCCGGGACTCCCAATGACGTCCCGACGTCAGTGACGTCGGTGACGTCATCCCGCCCCGTCGCCATGGCGACGGGGGAAGCCCTCCAGGAAATCCCGTTCTATGAACGGGATTTCCTGATCGGAGATCGCCGAAGGCGATCGAAGCGGGCGGGGGGGTGCCGCTCAGCAGCGGCTATCATGTAGCGAGCCCTCGGCTCGCTACATGATTAAAAAAAAATTTTTTTTTTAAAAAACTGCTGCGCTCCCTCCTGGCGGTATTTTTCATACCGCCAAGGAGGTTAATACTGAGGGTACCTTGGGCTAATGGCAAGTAGCTAGTGGTGCCCCCAGTTGTAGGGAGATCTCATCAGTGTAATGCCAAGAGCTGGGTGAGTAACCTCTTATTTAGGCTCCATTTAGGACTCATGCAGAGGGAGGGAGGCCCTAAGGGAGGGGTGTGAGCCGCCTTTCCATCATCAGGTGCCTGTAGACATGTGCCTACAATGCCTTATGGTAAATCTGGCCCTGGTGGCTAGGGATGGTTGGAAATGCTGATTTCCGATTGAAACCCAGATTTCCGTCAATGCAGATTACCAATTCTGTGGATTTCTGATTTCCAATTTTCAAGGAGTCTTTTTTTGGGGGTAATTTTTTCGCGTTCGCTGATTGGCCAAATACTTCTGAGTTGACTGCATTCTCTGATTGGTCCAGTGCTTCCATGTTATGTGACTGGGCTAATATTACAGAGTTGCGGTAATGCGATATTTCCATGGAAATCCTGAAGGTGGAGATTGGGACGTAGCCGCGGCCAGGGTAGGTAATGTAATAGGTTATGTCCCCAATCAGTCTCTATGCCCCAATCTATTGCCACAGCTCTGAGCACGGCCTACGATCTTGACCTATAGACAAGCCCCTGCGTGAAGAGGACATGTTATTTTTCTCCTGACTACGGTTACCTGCAGGTCTTAACGTGCAAGGCATACAAACTGAGGTGGAGAGGACACTAACCCACCAGAACCCCACTGAGGCTAGTAACACAGTTCAATAGTTCATAAGTATCACACAGGGCTATTACATTGATTCAGGAGGATGAGGCCTTCAGTGTTGATTGCCAGTAGTAACAGATGTATCAGGAACAGGCAGTGAAGGATCCAGGCAATATATAAGAGCGTTCATGCAAAAGTCTGCATGCAAGGTTATTCAGACAAGGATTAGTTCAGGTATACCAGAGTGTCCAGCAATGGTTGGTCCAGGTAGCATGCAAGAGTATCCAGTAAACAGGCAGAAGTCAGTCCAGGCGGCAGGCAAGGGTATCCAGTTAACAGGCGGAGGTCGGTCCAGGCAGCAGGCAAGTGTGTCCAGTGACAGGCAAAGGTCGGTCCAGGCAGCAGGCAAGAGTATCCAGGAATCAAAGCAAGGGTTAATAACAGCAGACAAGAATGGTCAAATACAAGCCAAGGGTTGAGATCCAATAATACAACAGTGTGAGTGTGCACCTAGCAACTAGCCACAGCTATGCTTATCACGGGCGATGACTGGGAGCACTCTGCAGGTTTAAATATAACTTTCATCCAATCAGTGGCCCGGCCACACTCCGCACATCCAATCACACAGCTGTAGCCCTACCTAGGCATCAGCTGTAATGTCAGCTGACACCGCGCTGTCAGCTGACCGGAGTCAGCTGACTATTGTTTACATCTGCGGAGGGCGTACTGGGAACGCGCCCTCCACCTATCAGAATGGGCAACCTGTGTCTCAGCAGCAGCGTCATCAGCGGTGAACAAGCGCCGAGACTCGGAAGCAATGGATTCCACCTGGGTCTCGGTGAAAACATCATAGGAAACAGGCAGGTTCCTTATAGAAAGATATTTCAAGGCAGTTGAGCAACCAAACATGCGGTGGGCGTGGGTAGCAGTCAGGAGGAGGTCAGGCTGTGCAGGGGCCCCAGGGGTGTACCTGATGGAAGGGAACAGTCAGGGGAGGCCACCTGAGGGGTCCAGCCATGCAGGGGTCCCGGGAGCAGACTTTGATGTGAGGGAACAGTCGTCGAAGGCCACCTGCGGAGTCCGGCAGTGCAGGGGCCCCAAGAGTTGACTTTAATGGGGGGAACAGTTAGGGGGAGGTAACCCGGGAGGTCTGGCAGTACAGGGGCTGGGAGCAGACTTTGGGGTAAGGTAGGGTGCTCCCAAGTTACTTTTGTTCCAGGGCTTAAACCGGACCTGTAAAAGATGGGCAGCTGAACAGCAACCTCAAATTCGACCTTATTAACTTTAGAAAATGTATTTCTTTTTTGTTGTTTTTGAGATACGTTGAATAGTCATTTGGTTGCTATTATCTCTAAGGTGGTAAGCAATAAATTTGGAAACAAAAGCATTTTTTTAAAATAAAACTTAAAAAACGCATATAGTTTACTGACTATAAACTGAAACTCTGGTGTGTAGTTAGTTCCTGGCGGATGCAGGGAGTGTGTTTTTCTTTAGGAAGAACATGCTGGGTGATGGCCATTAACGTTGTGTTGTGTTGTGGGTGTGTTAAGTAGCTCCTCACCACTAATGACAACCTTGTGTAGGTTAGAGGGCTACTCTAACAGCGTGCTAGGCAGACTTCTTATAATTACTTGTGTGTGGTGACTTTAACCCCTTTTCCCTGCCATTAGCCAATGTTAGATCGTAACCCCGAAAGACCACACAACTATTCCGTGTTTTGCACTATTATTGTTTTTAAATAGAAACATTATGATTATTATTATGCTAATCAACGTAATTTCTAGTGCTTTGCAACAGCTTCATTTATTTTATTTCTGTTTGCATATTTTGAGCACAAGCATCTTAAGAAGACCTAAACTGTGAATTATGAATTACTGTAGAAGAGATCCAGAAAAACCCTGTGACCCATATGTCAAAAACCTGAGCAGATCTTGCCTTTTTCATGATTGCTAACTCAGTAAAGGACCAGCTCTTAACCCTCCTGGCGGTAGCCCCGAACGTAGTTCGGGGTAAGCCGCGCAGGAGGTTTTCTCCGGCCCTGCTTGGCCGATTTTCTTAATTTTTTTTTTGCTGGACGCAGCTAGCACTTTGCTAGCTGCGCCAGCACACTGATCACCGCCGCCCTGCGCCCAATCGCCGCTATCCATTGTGGCGCGCGGGCCCCCCCCAGACCCCGTGCGCTGCCTGGCCAATCAGTGCCAGGCAGCGCCGAGGGGTGGATTGGGACTCCCAATGACGTCACGACGTCGCTGACGTCGGTGACGTCATCCCGCCCCGTCGCCATGAACGGGATTTCCTGATCGGAGATCGCCGAAGGCGATCGAAGCGGGCGGGGGGATGCCGCTGAGTAGCGGCTATCATGTAGCGAGCCCTGGGCTCGCTACATGATTTAAAAAAAAAAAAAAACTGCCGCACTGCCTCCTGGCGGAATTTTTCATACCGCCAGGAGGGTTAAAGCGTTGCTATCATATAAATCCGGCATAGGGCGGTCTGAACCCTCTATAACAGTAATTATAGATTGACGGTATACCTTGAAATGAATCAGAGCACTCGGTATATAATTTTTATATAAAAAATTGTATTTGCTTATCATACAGCATATATTCAAAATATGAACAGTTCCAAGTAGTGTTTCCTTACAGTATTCCATCTCATCATGGCCTTTATAGCCAAGCGATCATCAATTTTCTAAGCACATTCAAAAAAGAATATAACATTTGTGTTATGTAGAATAAGATCAAAAGTAGTCTCATCTGTATCAATAGCTGTGTATCTAGTAGCTGTGTAAAACTTGTACTAATCTTCTTAAAGGAATAGCATAAAAAATAGCTTCTAAAAACACTTCTTGCTAACATCTTAAAGTGAATGTGTACCAGTTTAAAAATAAAAAAGTCAGATACTTACCTAAGGAGAGGGAAGGCTCGGTCCTAATGAGCCTTCCCTCTCCTCTCACGGTGCCCGGTCCCTCGCAGGATCCCGAGTAGCAGTATTTGACCAGTTCGGTCAAATACTGCCACTTCCGCCACCGAAGGGAGGTTTCAGAAGCCTTTCTGGAGCTCTCGGGCTCCCGAGGACGGGCCGCTCCATAGTACGCATGCGCGAGCGCCCTCTATGATGCATACACGCGTGTGTAGTATGGAGCGGCCCGTCCTCTGGAGCCCGAGTGCTCCCGAAGACCTCCGAAGTCCCTGCAGCGGCGGACGCGTACGGGGGAGCCAGCGCAGCACCGTGGGCACCGGGAGAGGAGAGGGAAGGCTCATTAGGACCGAGCCTTCCCTCTCCTTAGGTGAGTATCTGACTTTTTTATTTTTAAACTGGTACCCATTGGCTTTAACAGAACTTAATGCTGAAAAATTAATACAGTAAATCACCAGAATATTAAGCATATTACCCCTTCTCTGTCATCTCTTCAGCATCTAGAACCACGTGTGGGACGGTAGGTTCTGCCTCGTGTGTCTTCTCAGCAGATTGGTAGGTTTCTGCAAACTATGAGCTTTCAGCTCCATTGTTTCTCCTGAGTTTTCTCCTAAATTATATTTTCGCACCTTGTCAATAAAGTTCCTTTTTTAAACTCCAGCAAGCAAGTCTCTAAATAATTTTGATATTACTTTTTTACCTACTTTTTTGGCACGTTTTCATTTGTAAAGTGCTGAACAGTTATTTTGAAGAAAAGGTTAAAAATTACCTCCAAAGGGGAAAAAGGGAATTGATTAACCAGTTTGGCCTATCTGGACGAGCTTCCTCGTTCAGATAGGCACTGCTGCTGCTGCTGGCTGGTGCGCGCGATCGGGCGCGCCCCCGCGCGCGCTCGCGCCGCCCGCCGCTAGCCCCCCGATCAGTGAATGGGAATATAATTCCCATTCACCGATCTAACTTCCCTGCAGAAATACAGACGCTTTCTCTCCAGAGAGCGCGGTATTTCTGCCCCCAGGAAACTTCTCCCCAGCATTTTAGTTCCTGGATGCGAGATCGTTCTAATCCAGGACTTTTTTCACTGTGGCCATCTTGTGGCCAAATAGTAAACTGCACCCACATACATTTTTAATAAAAAAAAATTTATTAAAAAAAAAATACAATAAAAAAAAAACAAAAACAACATAAATAGTTACCCAAGGGTCTGAACTTTTTAAATACGCATGTCAAGAGAATATGTTATTATATTATTTAACTAGTTCCCCGCCCGCGTACAGTATATCTACGCTCCTTTGGACTTCACTTCCCCGCCCGGAGCGTAGATATACGTACCCCCGCCGCTACCGCCGCTTTCCGCTCTCCCGCTCGCACTCCCGCGATCGTGCACGCCGCTGCCCGCTCGCCCGGAGATCAATGAACGGGAAAATACATTCCCGTTTGTTGATCTCTGCCCCCGCAATGATCTGCTGCTTTCGCTAAGCAGCGCGATCACTGTGAAAAAGAAAAAAAAATCCCAGCCTCTTTGTACTTCCTCCAAGCTTCCGGAAGGACGCTTGGAGGTCGCATTAAACTGTTGCCATCTTGTGGCCAAATAGTAAACTACACCCTAAACTATTTTTCACACACACATATATTACTTATACACAAAAAATTAACTCATTACCTCCCACACTCCCCATTTTTTTTTTTTGTAATTAAAAAAAAAAAAACAAATTTACAATTAAAAAAAATACATAAATAGCTACCTTAGGGACTGAACTTTTTAAATATTTATATCAGGAGGGTACAACACTGTTACTTTATAAACTATGGGCTTGTAATTAGGGATGGACGCAAAACTAAAAAAAATGCACCTTTATTTCCAAATAAAATATTGGCGCCAAACATTGTGATAGGGACATAATTTAAATGGTTTTATAACCGGGACAAAATGGCAAATACATTTCATGGGTTTTAATTACAGTAGCATGTATTATTTAAAAACTATAATGGCCGAAAACTGAAAAATAATGTTTTTTTTCCCATATGTTTTCCTATTTTCCCATTAAAACACATTTAGAATAAAATTATTCTTGGCATAATGTCCCACCTAAAGAAAGCCTAATTGGTGGCGAAAAAAACAAGATATAGTTCATTTCATTGCGATAAGTAATGATAAAGTTATAGGCGAATGAATGTAAGGAGCGCTGAAAGGAGAAAATTGCTCGGATGCTGAAGGGGTAAAACCCCTCAGTTGGGAAGTGGTTAAAATTATAAGCTTATAAATAGTGAGGGACGCAAATTGAAAAAATGCACCTTTATTTCGAAATAAAATATCGGCATCATAAATTGTGATAGGGACATTGTTTAAACGGTGTAATAACCGGGACAGATGGGCAAATAAAATACATGAGTTTTAATTACGGTAGCTTATATTAATTTCAAACTATAATGGCCAAAAACTGAGAAATAATGAATTTTTTTCATTTCTTTCTTAATCTTCCTGTTAAAATGGATTTAGAAAAAAATAATTCTTAGCAAAATGTAGCACCCAAAGAAAGCCTAATTAGTGGCGGAAAAAACAAGATATAGATCAATTCATTGTGATAATTAGCAATAAAGTTATAGGCGAATGAATGGGAGGTGAACGTTGCTCGGATGCATGAGATTTTTTTTCGGAACTGCGGTGCTGAACCGGTTAAGGGCTTGAAGTCAAGTGAATGAAGCAATAAATTGTCAGTAGTGCCAAGCATTCATCTTACTCTCACTCTACATGGCCGTGAAAAATGGACATTTTTTTGGGATCAGTTATGTCGCATAGACTCTTCATTCTTATTTGATGAGATGGCTATTTAAGGATTTGTTGGCCATGCTCTACAGTAGTGTTTTACATACATTATAGCACTCAACATGTAGAAGAATACCTAGAAGAACATTTAGATTAGACGAATCATATACTATGGCAACACTGTCATCCACTTTCTCCATACATGGGACAACCTTCACTTTAACCACTTGAGGACCGCGGTGTTAAACCCCCCCTAGTGACCCGGCCATTTTTACTTAAATGGGTCACTTCAGCTTTAAGGCAAACCTACAGGGCCGCACAACACAGCACACAAGTGATTCCCCCCTCCTTTCCCCCCACCACCAGAGCTCTCTGTTGGTGGGGTCTGATCGCCCCCACATTGTTTATTTTTTTTTATAAATATTTATATTTATTTTTAATTGAATTTTTACATTTTTTTTCCATTCCCGTCCCTCCTTCCCTCCCCCCAGCCAGCCAATCGTGCGATCGGTTGTCACACGGCTGTCCTCAGTACAGCCCTGCTGCAGATCGCAGCGCTGTACAAAGTAATTAGACGGCGAAACTGCTGTCTAACAGTCTCCCGAGCAGCGATCGTTGCTCGGAGACTGAAGGCGGGGCGGAGCTCTGCCCCCCAAGCAGGAGATGCGCACGCACCCTGCGTGCGATCTTCTGCTAGCCCCATAAAAGACTGTTCACGCCAATCGGTGTAGAGTGGTCCTGGGGCTGCCGCACTGCTCACACCAATTGGCGTGGAGCAGTGGGCAAGTAGTTAAAGGACCACCGAGGTGACCTGTGACATGATGTGATAGACATGTGTATGTACAGTGCCAAGCACACAAATAACTATGCTGTGTTCCTTTTTCTCTTTCTCTGCCTGAAAGAGTTAAGTATCATGGATGTAAGTGGCAGTTCCTGTCTGAGTGAGGACTCGGTCAGATTACAGTCCAGACTCAGACAGGAAGTGACTACAGTGTGACCCTCACTGATAAGAAATTCAAACTATAAAACACTTTCCTAGCAGAAAATGGCTTCTGAGAGCAGGAAAGAGATAATAAGGGTCAATAGTTCATAGATTTTAGCTCTGGCACACTTCAATGAATGTGTCATTGAGCAAAAACAATAAAACAGTTAAACCTTAAAAAGTAGATTTAAACATAAAATAACACTGTGGAATATCTTAAAAAGTCATTTTTAGGAGAAGGAAGATGGATACAATTGTTTATTTCATTAGTTTATTTTCGCCTCGGGTGTCCTTTAAACCTATACTTCCACATCATTTATGATTTTGCGATCATCCCAAGAATGGCTCCACACAAAGTTCCTTCAGCCTGTGATAAAGATGTCTAATGGCGACAGATCAGAGGATGAGGCTTGACTCCATCACCAGGCATCATCTGTTTCCAATACTCTCCACAAAACTTTTAGATTGAAAACACAAATGTGTACATCATATAATAAGAGAGTCCAAGAGAAGGTTCAGGAATTTATACATCACTGAATTCAGCTACTGGTGTTTAAAGTGGAGCTGTAGATAGAAAATAAACACATTGTTTCACTTACCTGTGGCTTCCCCAAGCCCCCAGCAGCTGTCCTGTCCCACGCTGGTCCTGCCCGAGCCTCCGTTCTCCCATCGTCGCTCCGACCCGTACCTTGACTTGTAAGTCGAGGCCAGCGCAGCCCTGCCAAGCGTATCCTTTCTTCGCGTTCCCCTCTCAATAGCAGGGAACGCGAAGAAAGGATACGCGTGGCCAGAGCCGCACAGGCGCAGTGGCCCGGCGGCGAAACTGAAAGTAGCTGGCGGCAGGAGAACGGAGGCTCGTCGAGAAGCAGCGCGGGACAGGATGGCTGCTGGGGGCTTAGGGAAGCCCCAGGTAAGTGAAACAATGTGTTTATTTTCTATCTACAGTTCCGCTTTAAGAATAGGTGCACACATAGCAGAAACACTAGCGTTGCGGAAAACATTGCGTTTTTGCCGCTAATGGAAGTCTATGAGCTGCAGGAAAAAACGCATATCAAAAACGCATATGCGTTTTTGACGCGTGCGTTTTCAAAAACGCTGGGTTTTGTTGCATGGTCTTCAAAAACGCATGAAAAACGCACATAATGAAAGTCAATGGGAATGCAATGATGCGTTTTTCATGCGTTTTCATGCATTTTTACCTAACAAAAATTGTTTTGTGATGTATTTCCGCTTCCTGTTGTCTTCCTAGTGATTTGCATAAATGGAAATATAAACGCGCATACAAAACGCATATGCGTTTTGTATATGAGAACCACAAATGCAATAAAACACACTCAAAACGCTTAAAAAACGCATCCGCAGTAGAAAATGAGAACGCAGCAAAAAGGCACACAACCTAAAATTAGAACATGACATAAAACGCAGCCTCTCATGTTATGTTATGTGTGCTCCCAGCCTTAATGAACAATTGATCGATGGCGAGAAATTAACAGAAAATTATCATCACGTCAATATACTCATGGTTTGGGCAGAGAACACAAATGTATTGCTATTATTATTATTATTTAGTACTTACAGCTAGTGTTGGGCGAACAGTGTTCGCCACTGTTCGGGTTCTGCAGAACATCACCCTGTTCGGGTGATGTTCGAGTTCGGCCGAACACCTGATGGTGTTCAGCCAAACCGTTTGGCCACATGGCCGAACTAAGAGCGCATGGCCGAACGTTCCCCGAACGTTCGGCTAGCGCTGTGATTGGCCGAACTGTCACGTGGTTCGGGTAAATAAATACCCGAACCACGTCATATCTCCGCCATTTGTCTGTGGGTTTAGCTTTGGGTAGGCAGGCAGGGTAGTTCGCGCTCCAGCCACGCTAGCCAGGGTCCCCCCAGTCATTGTGTCGCTGCTGGGAATAGTAGTACACTGCTCGCTCAGCCACACTATATAGCATTGTGTTTACTGCCACTCTGTGTACCTCGCTCAGCCACACTATATAGCATTCTGTTTACTGCCACTCTGTGTCTGCTGGGAATAGTAGTACACCGCTCGCTCAGCCACACTATATAGCATTGTGTTTACTGTCACTCTGTGTACCTCGCTCAGCCACACTATATAGCATTGTGTTTACTGCCACTCTGTGTCTGCTGGGGACAGTACGACACCGCTCGCTCAGCCACACTATATAGCATTGTGTTTACTGCCACTTTGTGTCTGCTGGGAATAGTAGTACACCGCTCGCTCAGCCACACTATATAGCATTGTGTTTACTGCCACTCTGTGTACCTCGCTCAGCCACACTATATAGCATTCTGTTTACTGCCACTCTGTGTCTGCTGGGAATAGTAGTACACCGCTCGCTCAGCCACACTATATAGCATTGTGTTTACTGCCACTCTGTGTACCTCGCTCAGCCACACTATATAGCATTCTGTTTACTGCCACTCTGTGTCTGCTGGGAATAGTAGTACACCGCTCGCTCAGCCACACTATATAGCATTGTGTTTACTGTCACTCTGTGTACCTCACTCAGCCACACTATATAGCATTGTGTTTACTGCCACTCTGTGTCTGCTGGGAATAGTAGTACACCGCTCGCTCAGCCACACTATATAGCATTGTGTTTACTGCCACTTTGTGTCTGCTGGGAATAGTAGTACACCGCTCGCTCAGCCACACTATATATAGCATTGTGTTTACTGCCACACTATATAGCATTCTGTTTACTGCCACTCTGTGTCTGCTGGGAATAGTAGTACACCGCTCGCTCAGCCACACTATATAGCATTGTGTTTACTGCCACTCTGTGTACCTCGCTCAGGCACACTATATAGCATTGTGTTTACTGCCACTCTGTGTCTGCTGGGAATAGTAGTACACCGCTCGCTCAGCCACACTATATAGCATTGTGTTTACTGTCACTCTGTGTACCTCGCTCAGCCACACTATATAGCATTGTGTTTACTGCCACTCTGTGTCTGCTGGGAACAGTACTACACCGCTCGCTCAGCCACACTATATAGCATTGTGTTTACTGCCACTTTGTGTCTGCTGGGAATAGTAGTACACCGCTCGCTCAGCCACACTATATAGCATTGTGTTTACTGCCACTCTGTGTACCTCGCTCAGCCACACTATGTAGCATTCTGTTTACTGTCACTCTGTGTCTGCTGGGAATAGTAGTACACCGCTCGCTCAGCCACACTATATAGCATTGTGTTTACTGCCACTCTGTGTACCTCACTCAGCCACACTATATAGCATTGTGTTTACTGCCACTTTGTGTCTGCTGGGAATAGTAGTACACCGCTCGCTCAGCCACACTATATAGCATTGTGTTTACTGCCACTCTGTGTACCTCGCTCAGCCACACTATATAGCATTGTGTTTACTGCCACTCTGTGTCTGCTGGGAACAGTACTACACCGCACGCTCAGCCACACTATATAGCATTCTGTTTACTGCCACTCTGTGTCTGCTGGGAACAGTACTACACCGCTCGCTCAGCCACACTATATAGCATTGTGTTTACTGCCACTCTGTGTACCTTGCTCAGCTACACTATATAGCATTGTGTTTACTGCCACTCTGTGTCTGCTGGGAACAGTACTACACCGCTCGCTCAGCCACACTATATAGCATTGTGTTTACTGCCACTCTGTGTCTGCTGGGAACAGTAGTACACTGCCGCTCACTCAGTCACCCCATTACTATATAGCATTGCTGGGATCTGTAGTACTCTGCTCACCCACCCATACCATTGTACTGCCAGTCACTGTGTATATTGCTGGGATCTGTAGAACTTCACTCACCGTCAACCACTATATAGCATTGCGTACTCTGCCAGTCAGTGTGTATATTGCTGGGATCAGTAATACCCCACTCAACGTCAACCACTATATGAGCTCACCATGAGTTCCTCAGAGACCTCCGCTGTGAGCAGCACTCCCAACAACAGCAACAGCCAACACCCCACACAAGCTATAACATCCACCCCAGCAGCCAGTGGTCAGCAGCAGCCCTCCCCGGAGGAGAACGTTGTGTCCATCGGTCCGGCGCCAGAGCGATTATTGAGGGCTGCCATTGAGGAGATGATGGGGCCTGATGTGGAGGAGGAGGTCGGGCTCAGGCCAGCATACCAAGTTAATGTTGAGGACGATGAGGGGTCTGTGTCTGGGGATGTTGGGGTGGCAGAGGTGGTGGGTGGGTCAGACTCAGGAGAAGAGTTGTATGATGAGGATGATGATCGGGACCATCTGTATGTGCCTCAGAGTCCGACCCCGGAAAACATGTTGTATCGTGTGTTTAGGTACTAAAATCTGCGTTCCCACTTCCCAGTACTGCCCGGATCCACGGATACATATAATTTTTTGGGCAGCACTATCAAACTGTGGTACTATGAGTGAGTTGCCATGGTCCTTCTGTGCTGTCACACTCACCGTCTGTCTGCAGATGGATTGTTCAACACAGCTACGCCATCTGACATGTAGTCCTTGACCATCTTCTCCAGGCGATTGGTGTTGGAGGACGTGGAACTGCCCGATTGCTGTTCTGTGGGCTGCTGCATGGGTGTCAGAAAATGTTCCCACTCCAAGGACACTGCCAATACCATTCCCTTTTGGGCACTAGCAGCAGCTTGTGTTCTTTGCTGCCCTCCTGGTCCTCCTGGGTTTGCTGAAGTCAGTCTGTCGGCGTACAACTGGCTAGAGAAGGAGGAGGATGTCAATCTCCTCTCTAAAGTCTCCATCCTCAAGGGCCTGCTGGAATTGTTCCATTTTTGACCTGTCTGACACTTTCTTCAATCAGTTTTTAACATTGTGTTTGTATAAACTGGGTATAAACCCAGTAATTGGTGTTGTCCAGAATAATGAATAATAATGAATAGTGAATAATGCGCGGGCCGCGTTCAATGCAGTCTAGCATGAATTGAGCCATGTGTGCCAGAGAATCCTGCCAGACTCCTCTGTCTTCATGTACTTGTGAGCGTTGTGTTTGTTGTGATGCACCATATTCGTCACCAGCATCACTTTCTTCCTCTTCTGCTGTCCATTCCCGCTAAATTGTGGAAGTCCAACGTGCACCGCTCTGTCCCTCGGCAGTGGGGGCATCCAATTCCTGCTCCAACTACAGCTGTTCCTCGTCCTGTTCTTTGTCATAGCTGGGACCAGCGTTTCCTGAGGCAGGTTGCCTGATGTTGGTATCATCACGCTGATCGTTTTCATCTTCAGATTCCCCCACTTGCATCATGCCAGCGGTTTCCATCTTCAACATTGATTTCTTCAGTAAACACAGCAGTGGTATTGTAATGCTGACTGTAGAGTTGTCACTGCTCAGTCACAAGCAACGTGGATTGCTCAAAATTTTGGAGGACTTGGCAGAGATCCAACATGGTGGCCCAATCAGATCCACAGAAGCTTGGTAGCTAGCTGCTGTAATGCGCCTCGGCACTGCGCAAAAGCGTGCTAGCATGTGCAGCGTAGAATTCCAGCGCGTAGGGAGGGACATCATCCATGGTGCGCTAGATTGAAGCGCTCCTGCATCTCTTGGTGAGTCCTTCAGAAGCGGTACTGGACTTTAAAAAATGTTTTGTTTTTTTTCCTTCAACAGAAGATCTGCCACGTTGGAGTGAGGAGGACGCCGCCGACCCCGACACCAAGCTGAACCCCGGCGAACTCCAAGCAGAGGATCTTCAGGAACCCTCAAGGCTTTGAGCAAGCTGAGGAGGATCAGCAGTCCCGACGAGACCTCTCCTCATATGTGACTGTGTGCAGTGGAGTAGAGATCCCCAGAACAACCTCTCATTTGTCACTTTGTCACTGGTCACTTTGTCACTTTGTCATTTTGTCACTTTGTCACATGTCACTTTGTCACTTGTCACTTTGTCAGTCACTTTGTCACTTTGTCACTGGTCACTTTGTCACTTTTCACTTTGTCACTTGTCACTTGGTCACTTGTCACTTGGTCACTTGGTCACTTGTCCAGATGATCTCGGTACACGTCCTGCGATTCAAATTCCTGCACACATTGCTCTGGGATTTGGGTGTGATGAATGATGCATCTAACTGGCCACCGGAGGCAATTAAGGCCTTCAAAACATTGAAAGCAGCTTTCTGTTCCGCCCCCATTTTGCGTCATGTTGAGTTGTTGACGTCATGTTCATCCTCGGCCTCGCCTTGCATTTCAGTGCGAGGTGCATTTTCCACAGAAAAAGGTTGTGAATCCGGGCACAACATTTGTGGCTGTTCCATTGACCTTTCACAGGTAGAAGATTGTGGGGGTGGGAATAGCTCCTCCGAATAGCCCATTGTGTCCTGAAAACTACTCATTGCATTGCTTTGCGCACTTATTTTTTTGTCCTCATGCAAGGCCTGAGTTGCGCCTGAAAGCGTGGCCTTCTCCTCCTGCGCCTCCTCCTGTTCCATCACGTCTGCTGCTGCTGGGTTAGCGTTGCTGCCCGGTCCCTGTTTATTGAACCTCTTATCTTTATTACATTTATGATTGCATGGCGGTACAAAGCATGCTATCCGCACGCTTCTTGTCCTCATGCAAGGCCTGGGTTGTTGTGTCTCAAAGCGTGGCCTTCTCCTCCTGCGCCTCCTCCTGTTCCATCACGTGTGCTGCTGCTGCTGCTGGGTTAGCGTTGCCGGTCCCTGTTTATGGAACCTCCCATCTTTATTACATTTATGACTGCATAGCGGTAAAAAGCATGCTATCCGCACGCTTCTTGTCCTCATGCAAGGCCTGGGTTGTTGTGTCTCAAAAATCGTGGCCTTCTCCTCCTGCGCCTCCTCCTCCTGTTCCATCACATGTGCTGCTGCTGGTGCTGGGTTAGCGTTACCGGTCCCTTTTCCTGGAACCTCTTCTCTGTATTACATTTATGACTGCATGGCGACAAAAAGCATGTTACCTGTGCAAAGAAACATGACATTTTCCACATTTAAAAGACAGTTTTTCCTTTGAAACTTTACAATCAATTTTCTCAAAAACTATAAGCTCTTTTTCAAATATTTTTTTTCCTCTTGTACCCACTCCCAAGGTGCACATACCCTGCAAATTTGGGGTATGTAGCATGTAAGGAAGCTTTACAAAGCACGAAAGTTCGGGTCCCCATTGACTTCCATTATGTTCGGAGTTCGGCGCGAACACCCGAACATCGCGGCGATGTTCGGCGAACGTTCGCGAACCCGAACATCTAGGTGTTCGCCCAACACTACTTACAGCATATAGCACCGCCATCTTTTTTTTCTGGGTTACTTTAAAATTAGTTTTCTTTTATACACCCAATATAACTATGTAAAATGCTAATTTGATAGAGAAATAACAAGTACAAAGCTGAGAGCTCAACCTAGCTCCTTCTTATCTAAATACACTTATTTCGAGGTACTATCCCACACGCAATCTCCGCTCTACTAACAATATTCTTCTGTCTTCTTCTCTGGTCACCTCACCTTTTCTCAATTCAGCTTACAAGTCTTCTCTCGAACCTCTCCCCACCTCTAGAACACCCTCCCTCAACACAATCTCCACTCACCCGCACTTAGGCTTTTTAGGGGCAAGCTGAAAAGAAAATCACTTCAGGAAAGCATACTCTCCTACCTAGGACACTTTGGCCATTGACCACAATTTTTTTACTATTTCACGCACATCTTTCCTTCACCTACTGTCCTATCACTTCAGCCTCTAGACTGTAGGGACTTTTGGCCAGGTCTCTCTTCCCCTTTGAGGCCGGATTTCTGGAAAGGCAACAAAGGCCCGGGTCTTGGGCAGGGGCATAAATAGAAATCCCCAGGCCCCCCTGAAAAAAAAAAATCCCGGATCCCCCCCCAGCCCGCTCAGGGGCTTTTTGGGGGGCAGGAGGGGTTGCAACATAAGAAGAGAGCATGGCATAGATCAGCGGGGAGGGGGGACATTCCCCCCCTCCCTCACCTTGGGCTCTCCCCTCTGCGCTCCCCTCCTGCAATCATTAGTGGCAGCGGGCGGGCGGCAGCAGGCTGAACAGATACCTCCATCGTGCCGGAGGTTCCGATCAGTAAGTGCTTCATGTTACTTCCTGTGTAAACAGGAAGTAGCATGAAGCTCTTAGAGATCGGAGACCTCCGGCGTGATGGAGGTATGTGTTCAGCCTGCCGCCGCCCGCCCGCTGCCACTAATGATTGCAGGAGGGGAGCGCAGAGGGAAGAACCCAAGGTGAGGGGTGGAATGTCCCCCCTCCCCGCTGATCTGTGCCACGCTCTCCTCTTATGTTGCAACCCCTCCTGCCCCCCAAAAAGGCCCTGAGTGGGCCCTAGGGGGGCCCCGAGGCCCCTTTCGGGGGCCGGGGTTGCATCCCCTATTGTTACGCCCCTGGTCTTGGGAGACAGCAGTCCAAGAGGGAACGTGGACATGAAAGAAGGTGTGCTTGATATGAAAAAGGAGGCTGAAAATGAGAAGCAGAACATTAAAAAAGGGAAACTGATGCCCAAGGGAGCTGTTCATGTAAGAAAGGGGCTTCTGTACATGTATGATAACCTTGGAAGAGGGGACTGAACATGGAATGGGAGGGGCGCTTCAGAACAAGAAATGTGCACCGCAATATACTTGGTCTAGTGCAGGGGTGTCAAACTCAAATACAAAGTGGGCCCAAATTGTACACTGAGACCTAGTCTGCAGGCAACCTCAATGTCTACTGGCCACCTTCCTCCCTTATAAAGTTCCTAGGTGTCTAGTGGCCCTCCTCCAACCCCTATATAGTTCCCTGGTGTTTAGTGGTCTTCCTTCGCCTATACAGTTCCCTGGTGTCTAGAGGCCCCCACCCTCCCCTATACAGTTCCGTAGTGTTTAGTTATTTCCCCCATATCCCCCATATGGCTTCCCTGGTGATCTAGGGTGTCACCTCCAAATAGCTTTCCTGGTGGTCTAGAGTGGGCCAAACATATTGTAAAGTGGGGAAACCACTTGAGGGCCAAATTTAATGGCTCGGGGGGCCAGATTTGGCCCGCAGGCCAGAGTTTAACATGTATGGTCAAGTGGCACTAAAAATATGAATCCAGCCGTATTGTGTGCATATTTCCCCCCTTCCCTGTGTAAAAACCTGTAGTTGATTTGTTCACTGTAATCCATCATTGTCTTGTATTGTTGACTGTTGTACTGTTTATTTTGTATTGTTATACCCTGGATGCTGTTGTAGAGTGCCATGAAAGATACTGGCGCTATATAAATCAATATTGATATTAACAAAAAATATACAGTGTATCAAAAACCTTATTTTTTCCCCTCCCAATGAAGTAGAAATAAGTCTGACGTGATGCTGGGTTTATGAGCAGTCGTGATGAGACTTAAGGTTTAGATTTTGATATGTCATGTTGTGCATGTAGCGTGTGACATTGTGCATGAGCCCCCAGGAGTGCAGCAATATGTGGGTTCCTTTCAAGTCTATTAAGCGGCAGAACTATCCAATCCCGACGCTTCTCATGGGAGACCCACCAGAGCTTTGGTGACGAGTTTGAGTGGCATGGGTGGAGAGGTTTAATAGCTTCTTCTAAGTCTCTCTTGCCCTGAACATATCAAGGAACAGGTTGTAATCATTAGAACCACCAGGCAACATGCTGGAACAATTTACTGCAATTATAAAATAATCAAACTTAAATAAAACATGCTTTGCGCAAGACAATGTTAACTCACTGTGTGCAAAAAGTCATTAACCACTTGAGGACCTAGGGCTTTCTACCCCTTAAGGACCGGCCACTTTTTTTCCATTCAGACCACTGCAGCTTTCACGGTTTATTGCTCGCTCATACAACCTACCACCTAAATGAATTTTGGCTCCTTTTCTTGTCACTAATAAAGCTTTCTTTTGGTGCTATTTAATTGCTCCTGCGATTTTTACTTTTTATTATATTCAGCAAAAAAGACATGAATTTTGGCAAAAAAATGATTTTTTTAACTTTCTGTGCTGACAGTTTTCAAATAAAGTAAAATTTCTGTATACATGCAGCGCGAAAAATGTGGACAAACATGTTTTTGATTAAAAAAAACCCATTCAGCGTATATTTATTGGTTTGGGTAAAAGTTATAGCGTTTACAAACTATGGTGCAAAAAGTGAATTTTCCCATTTTCAAGCATCTCTGACTTTTCTGACCCCCTGTCATGTTTCATGAGGGGCTAGAATTCCAGGATAGTATAAATACCCCCCAAATTACCCCATTTTGGAAAGAAGACATCCCAAAGTATTCACTGAGAGGCATAGTGAGTTCATAGAAGATATTAATTTTTGTCACAAGTAAGCGGAAAATGACACTTTGTGACACGAAAAAAAAAAAGTTTCCATTTCTTCTAACTTGCACCAAAAAAAAATGAAATCTGCCACGGACTCACCATGCCCCTCTCTGAATACCTTGAAGGGTCTACTTTCCAAAATGGGGTCATTTGTGGGGTGTGTTTACTGTCCTGACATTTTGGGGGGTGCTAAATTGTAAGCACCCCTGTAAAGCCTAAAGGTGCTCATTGGACTTTGGACCCCTTAGCGCAGTTAGGCTGCAAAAAAGTGCCACATATGTGGTATTGCCGTACTCAGGAGAAGTAGTATAATGTGTTTTGGGGTGTATTTTTACACATACCCATGCTGGGTGGGAGAAATATCTCTGTAAATGACAATTTGTTAATTTTTTTTACACACAATTGTCCATTTACAGAGTTATTTCTCCCACCCAGCATGGGTATGTGTAAAAATACACCCCAAAACACATTGTACTACTTCTCCTGAGTACGGCGATACCACATGTGTGGCACTTTTTTGCACCCTAACTGCGCTAAAGGGCCCAAAGTCCAATGAGTACCTTTAGGATTTCACAGGTCATTTTGCGGAATTTGATTTCCAGACTACTCCTCACGGTTTAGGGCCCCTAAAATGCCAGGGCAGTATAGGAACCCCACAAATGACCCCATTTTAGAAAGAAGACACCCCAAGGTATTCCGTTAGGAGTATGGTGAGTTCATAGAAGATTTTATTTTTTGTCAAAAGTTAGCGGAAAATTGATTTGTATTGTTTTTTTCACAAAGTGTCATTTTCCGCTAACTTGTGACAAAAAATAAAATCTTCTATGAACTCACCATACTCCTAACGGAATACCTTGGGGTGTCTTCTTTCTAAAATGGGGTCATTTGTGGGGTTCCTATACTGCCCTGGCATTTTAGGGGCCCTAAACCGTGAGGAGTAGTCTGGAAATCAAATTCCGCAAAATGACCTGTGAAAGCCTAAAGGTGCTCATTGGACTTTGGGCCCTTTAGCGCAGTTAGGGTGCAAAAAAGTGCCACACATGTGGTATCGCCGTACTCGGGAGAAGTAGTACAATGTGTTTTGGGGTGTATTTTTACACATACCCATGCTGGGTGGGAGAAATATCTCTGTAAATGGACAATTGTGTGTAAAAAAATCAAAAGATTGTCATTTGCAGAGGTATTTCTCCCACCCAGCATGGGTATGTGTAAAAATACACCCCAAAACACATTGTACTACTTCTCCCGAGTACGGCAATACCACATGTGTGGCACTTTTTTGCACCCTAACTGCGCTAAAGGGCCCAAAGTCCAATGAGCACCTTTAGGCTTTCACAGGTCATTTTGCGGAATTTGATTTCCAGACTACTCCTCACGGTTTAGGGCCCCTAAAATGCCAGGGCAGTATAGGAACCCCACAAATGACCCCATTTTAGAAAGAAGACACCCCAAGGTATTCCGTTAGGAGTATGGTGAGTTCATAGAAGATTTTATTTTTTGTCACAAGTTAGCGGAAAATGACACTTTGTGAAAAAAACAATACAAATCAATTTTCCGCTAACTTTTGACAAAAAATAAAATCTTCTATGAACTCACCATACTCCTAACGGAATACCTTGGGGTGTCTTCTTTCTAAAATGGGGTCATTTGTGGGGTTCCTATACTGCCCTGGCATTTTAGGGGCCCTAAACCGTGAGGAGGAGTCTGGAAATCAAATTCCGCAAAATGACCTGTGAAAGCCTAAAGGTGCTCATTGGACTTTGGGCCCTTTAGCGCAGTTAGGGTGCAAAAAAGTGCCACACATGTGGTATCGCCGTACTCGGGAGAAGTAGTACAATGTGTTTTGGGGTGTATTTTTACACATACCCATGCTGGGTGGGAGAAATATCTCTGTAAATGGACAATTGTGTGTAAAAAAATCAAAAGATTGTCATTTGCAGAGGTATTTCTCCCACCCAGCATGGGTATGTGTAAAAATACACCCCAAAACACATTGTACTACTTCTCCCGAGTACGGCAATACCACATGTGTGGCACTTTTTTGCACCCTAACTGCGCTAAAGGGCCCAAAGTCCAATGAGCACCTTTAGGCTTTCACAGGTCATTTTGCGGAATTTGATTTCCAGACTACTCCTCACGGTTTAGGGCCCCTAAAATGCCAGGGCAGTATAGGAACCCCACAAATGACCCCATTTTAGAAAGAAGACACCCCAAGGTATTCCGTTAGGAGTATGGTGAGTTCATAGAAGATTTTATTTTTTGTCAAAAGTTAGCGGAAAATTGATTTGTATTGTTTTTTTCACAAAGTGTCATTTTCCGCTAACTTGTGACAAAAAATAAAATCTTCTATGAACTCACCATACTCCTAACGGAATACCTTGGGGTGTCTTCTTTCTAAAATGGGGTCATTTGTGGGGTTCCTATACTGCCCTGGCATTTTAGGGGCCCTAAACCGTGAGAAGGAGTCTGGAAATCAAATTCCGCAAAATGACCTGTGAAATCCTAAAGGTACTCATTGGACTTTGGGCCCTTTAGCGCAGTTAGGGTGCAAAAAAGTGCCACACATGTGGTATCGCCGTACTCGGGAGAAGTAGTACAATGTGTTTTGGGGTGTATTTTTACACATACCCATGCTGGGTGGGAGAAATAACTCTGTAAATGGACAATTGTGTGTAAAAAAATCAAAAGATTGTCATTTGCAGAGGTATTTCTCCCACCCAGCATGGGTATGTGTAAAAATACACCCCAAAACACATTGTACTACTTCTCCCGAGTACGGCGATACCACATGTGTGGCACCTTTTTGCACCCTAACTGCGCTAAGGGGTCCAGAGTCCAATGAGTACCTTTAGGCTTTACAGGGGTGCTCAAAATTTAGCACCCCGCCCACTTGCCAGGACAGTTAACAAACCCCACAAATGACTCCATTTTGGAAAGAATACACAACAAGGTATTCCATGAGGGGAATGGTGAGGTCATTGAAAATTTTATTTTTTGTCACAAGTTAACGGAAAATGACACTTTGTTAAAAAAAAAAATTCTGCTAACTTGTGACAAAAACTAAAATCTTTTATGAACTCACCGTGCACCTCACATAATACTTTAGGGTGTCCTCTTTCCAAAATGGGGTCATTTGTGGAGTCTGTCCTGGCATTTTAGGGTCTCTGCAATCATTACATGTATGGCCAGTATTAGGAGTTTCTGCTATACTCCTTATATTGGGTATACAAGTAATGCACTCTGGGCTGAAAGGAAAAATGAACGGCAAACATACCTTGCTCCACATCAATGGCAGATCTTCCTCCACATCAATGGCAGTGATAACCTCAGGAGAGAGACACCCCGTGCCACCCTGCACTCAGGGTGAGCCACCAACTTATGTGACTGGGCCTCAGAACTTTAGTATACAGCATTATGCCTGTAGGATACAGCAATATGCCTGCCAATAGAGATGACTCTGTGTGGCATTAAAGCATCATCATAGGCCCAAATCACATATAAACCGGGGGTGTCCACACTCAAGGGAAATTCAAACATGCCGTCTTATATCGCCAACCCAGGACAGATCAGCAATATCAAGCATGGAAACCGATCCTTCTTCCCATTTTTATGCTTACCCGTTTGGTCTTAAAGCTTACCTCTCCTCTCCCTGCGACAATGTGCGAAAGACCACTGAGTGTGTGCCTACTCCTGTGTCTGGAGTTCCCTAGGTTCTAATAGTGTACCTGCTCGTGGTACCTCTCAAAACACGGCCCTACGCATAGACCAGGCTGGTCAGGACAGCGGGGACAATAATAAACGGTGTCACTCCTTGTTCCAGCCCTGCTGCAGACACGGCAACGTTTTCTTCGGATGCGTTGACCTGGGGCACACGGAAGCTGATAGGCGTAATGCCTTCCATGCAGTCGGCTAGTTGCATCTGGGGGGGGGGGGGCTGGCACCTCCTGGATACAGGATGTCCATAATGATCTCTTCCTGAAATTGGAGGAAAGATCCAGTTCTCCCAGCCTTACTGTAGAGAACAAAGCTGTTGTAAACTGCCAATTGAATCAGATAAAAAGACACTTTCTTATACCAGCGTCTTGTTTTCCGGGTAACTAAATAGGGCGCTAACCTCTGGTCATTGAAGTCCACCCCTCCCATGTTGACATTATATTCGTGGACGACAAGGGGCTTTTCAATGACCGCAGTTGCCCGTTGAATTTGGACTGTCGTGTCTGTGTGAATGGTGGACAGAAAGTAAACGTCCCTCTTGTCCCTCCATTTCACCGCGAGCAGGTCTTCAGTACGCAAGGCGACCCTCTGCCCCCGTAAAAGTCTGGTGGTAACGAGCCGTTGGGGGAAGCCCTGGCGACTAGGCCGCGCAGTGCCACAGCATCGGATTCCTTCTAACTTTAAGTGCTGAAAGAGGGCCACACTTGTGTAATAATTGTCCACAAAAAGATGGTACCCCTTCTGGAACAAGGGTGACACCAAGTCCCACACAACCTTTCCACTGCTCCCCAGGTAGTCAGGGCATCCGACCGGCTCCAATTTTGAGTCTTTTCCCTCATAGACCCTAAAACGACATGTATAGCCTGTGGCCCTTTCACAGAGCTTATACAGTTTCACCCCATACCGGGCGCGCTTGCTTGGGATGTACTGTTTGATGCCAAGGCGCCCGGTAAAGCGTAAGAGGGACTCGTCTACGCAGATGTTCTGTTCAGGGATATAAGCATCTGCAAATGTTGATGACAGGTGGTCTATGAGGGGCCGAATTTTGTGGAGCCGGTCATAAGCAGGGTGGCCCTTTTCATGACAGGTTTTGTCGTCGTTGAAGTGCAGGAAGCGCAGGATGGACTCAAATCGTGTCCTGGACATGGCAGCAGGGTACAAGGGAACATGATTTACTGGGTTCGTAGACCAATACGACCGCAGTACATTCTGTTTCATTAGTCCCAAGTGAAGGATAAGGGCCAAAAAGATTTTAATGTCGGAAACTTGGACTGGTTTCCACCCGAAAGGCTGGGCATACATGCTCTCCGGGTGCTCGGTGATGAATTGTGTGGCTTTACGGTTGGTCTCAACCACAATTAAGTCCAAGAGAACCTGGGTGATGAACAGCTGCAAAAAGTCTAGGGCCGTTCCTAGATGAGCTGTCGCCACCTGGACTCCAGACTGGGCGGTGAAAGGGGGCACTACGGGTGCGGCGGAATCAGGGGATTGCCAATCTGGTTGTGCCAGCACCTCTGGGAGTCTATGGGTACTACGGGCCCGTCTTCTTGTTGGTGGCTGCGACGGGGGTACTACTGCACTTGCCACCGTACCAGTTTCAACTTCCATGCTGACGCTCACCACTTCGTCAGGGTCTACGGAAGCACTGGCACTAAGTCCAGGAGATGCTGCGCTGCTGGTGCCTGCCTCACCAAGAAAACTATCAACAGCGCTAGCACCACCCTGCTGCCCTTGAGGCGGATCCTGCGCCACCTGCGGTCTAACGACTTGGGGTCTGGTACGCCTGGCTCTAGCCGGGACCATAGCCTCGTCATCACTATCGGTCAGGGAACCACTGCTTTCTACAGGTTCAAAATCGGACCCGGAAGATTCGACGGATGATTCTTCCCAAAAGAACTCATCCGACTGGTCCATGTACCTGTATACCTCGTCATCGGAAAGCCCCCTTCTTGCCATTTTGGATTGCTAAATTTATGGGGTTTTCCTCCGAGACTACCCAGAAAAAAAGAGCACCTACCTAGCAAAAAGGGAGTATTTGAGAGGTATTGGGGTTGGTGGGAAGTGGGGTCTCAGAGGCAATCAAACAATCACGGGACAATCAAATCCAATTACAGCACAATCGACTCCAATCACAGCACAAGCAGATCTGATGCACTCGGAAGGTGATGGGGGGAGGGTGGGATTGGGTGTGGCGGGAAGTGGGGTCTCAGGCAATCAAACAATCACGGGGCAATCGAAGCCGATCACGGGACAATCAAATACAATTACAGCACAATCGACTCCAATCACAGCACAAGCAAATCTGATGCACTCGGAAGGTGGTGGTTGGAGGTGGTGGGGGGTGGGGGGGTGGGGTTGGGTGTGGTGGGGGGGAGGGTGGGGTTGGGTGTGGCGGGAAGTGGGGTCTCAGGCAATCAAACAATCACGGGGCAATCGAAGCCGATCACGGGACAATCAAATACAATTACAGCACAATCGACTCCAATCACAGCCCAATCAAATCTGATGCACTCGGAAGGTGATGGGGGAGGGTGGGATTGGGTGTGGCGGGAAGTGGGGTCTCAGGCAATCAAACAATCACGGGGCAATCGAAGTCGATCACGGGACAATCAAATACAATTACAGCACAATCGACTCCAATCACAGCCCAATCAAATCTGATGCACTCGGAAGGTGATGGGGGAGGGTGGGATTGGGTGTGGTGGGAAGTGGGGTCTCAGGCAATCAAACAATCACGGGGCAATCGAAGTCGATCACGGGACAATCAAATACAATTACAGCACAATCGACTCCAATCACAGCACAAGCAAATCTGATGCACTCGGAAGGTGGTGGTTGGAGGTGGTGGTGGGGGGGGGGTGGGGGGGGTGGGGTTGGGTGTGGTGGGGGGGAGGGTGGGGTTGGGTGTGGCGGGAAGTGGGGTCTCAGGCAATCAAACAATCACGGGGCAATCGAAGCCGATCACGGGACAATCAAATACAATTACACCACAATTGAATACAAGCGCAGCACAATCGAATACAAGCGCAGCACAGTCAAATACAATGCACTTGGACGGTGATTAGGGGGGGGGTCTGAGGGCGATTTGAGGGGATGGGGGGTTGATCAGGAGCCTGCACGGGGCAGACTGAGTCCTGATCTGATGAGAGGCAGACACAGGGGGTTACTGATCAAAGATCAGTTAGTGATTGCTGGGGAGGACAGATGTAAACAAACAGCAGGGGATGTAATCAGAAGGGGGGTACGAGGGCAATCGAGGGCCTGGGCAGGTGATCGGTTACCCCCGCGGGGCAGTTAGGGTCTGCTCTGATGGGTGGGGGTGCTGAGGGCTGATGGACAGGTGATAGACAGGTGATCAGAGGGGGATCAGAGGGGGATCAGAGGGTAATGTAGCTGTATACAAATGTATACAGTATACAGGGGGGTAGTCTGGGATGGGGTGTGGGGGTGATCTAAAGGTAGGGAGGGGGGATCAGGGGTGACTAGGAGGCAGTTAGGGACCTAAACTAAGGGGCAGCGTCGCTAGTTAGTGGCAGGTGGGGGGGGGGTGGGGGTTTTGCAGGGGTGCAAGGGTGCTGGGCAGGGGTCTGCTGGGGTGATCAGGGGGGGTATGAGGCCTGGGGTGGGTGATCAGGGAGGCTGTGGGCAAAATCAAGCTGCGTGCAGTGAGACTTACAAGTGCTTCCTCCTCGCTGGTGGTCTCTGGAACAATGAGACCACGAGGCGAGGAGGAAGCACGTATAAGGCACTTTGTTTACCTAACAAAGTGCCTTATACTCAGGGATTGGCTGATCCTGCGGATTCCTCCGCTCGCCGGCTCTGCTAAGTGGCCGGCGAGCGGAGACAAAATGCCCGTGCTTCGATCCCGGGCGGAGGATCGCGTCACGGATGACGCGAACGCTCCGCCCATGCCCTTAAATGGACTGCCGCCTCTGTGGGTGAGGCCGTCCTGCAGGGCTCCACTTCCCCGCCGCCCCTGTGTAGTGGGCGGTCGGGAAGTGGTTAAACATAAGTACGATACTATGCACTGATGAAAATATGTGTTACTTCTTTCCTTGAAATCGGTTTTACACTTATTTTTTGCATTGTGGTGGAGATGTGGTGCTCCTGTTGCACCCACCACAACGCAAAAAATGACAAAGTAAGACCCTACGCAGAGTGCGCCAACAGGGTCTTATACATAGCGCCGGCCCCCGCTTAGTTATGTACTCACCTGCTAGACAGGAAGTACATCATCGGGATTCCCGACGGACCGTGCTCCGTCATTCACACCTACTTGTTCGCCCGTTGACTTTCATTACCCCAAGCACCATGCGTTAAAGTGAATGGGAACCGCATTTAAAAAAATGAGACAGATACTTACCCAAGGAGAGGGAAGGCTCTGGGTCTTATAGAGCCTTCCGGCTCCTCTCCTGGTCCCCTCGTTCTGGTGTTGGCTCCCCCGGTAGCAGTATTTGACTAAATTAGTCAAATACTGCTTTGCCCGGCCGTAGGAGGCTTCAGAAGTCTTCAGGGAGCCCGAGTGCTCCTGAAGAAGGGCGGCCCTGTACTGCGCCTGTGCAAGTACGCTCTCTTGCACGCTCACGTCTGTGCAGTTTGGAGCCACACGTCTTTGGGAGGACACGGCTCCCAAATACCCCTTTCAGCTGGGGGATTGAAACGGGTGGGAGCCAGCACAGGATAGAGAGCACGAGAGAGGAGATGGAAGGCTCTATATGACCCAGAGCCTTCCCTCTCCTTAGGTAAGTATTTGCTTCATTTTTTAAAAAATGCGGTTCCCATTCACTTTAAGCACAGTGCTGCTTGCGGTAACGCACTGCCGGCTGTGTCGGTGGGATTGCGGTGGGATGATCTCTTCGGCCATGCCGCTGTAAGTATAAAAGGCCCCAATGACTTGCATTGCTGTTGTGTTACCCTGTGGTAAAACAAGGAAGCACAGCACACACTTGCAATACAAGTGTAAAGGGGGCCTTAGGGTACTTCCACACTGACACGTTGCATTGTAGAAGACATTGTTTTGCGCACTGCAATGCGGCATGATTCAAAATCTTTGAACAGTCTCCACCTCAGCAGTTGCTCTGCAAGGCAAAGGATTCCATTGTTGCAAACATGCTGTATATTGCCAGAAGCGCACACATTCATGCTCACAATATTAGTCATTGGAGATGCACATTGGTCAGTTGCTTCTTTGCGTATCACTGCAAATGTTGTTTTGGGAGGCTTTATATGGACTTTATAATGCAATGCAGTGTGCAATGCCCCAGAAGCTAGCCTTCAACATATTAAAGCTTGAAGAAAAAATTATTTTAACTTACCGTATATACTCGCATATAAGCCGACCCGCATATAAGCCGACCCCCAACTTTTTCCTGAAAAGCCAGGAAAAAATGATTGACCCCATATAAGCCGGGGGTAGGAAACGCTGAATTTGTGCAGGCCGCGTGATCCCCCCAGTGTGTCCCAGTATAGCTAGTATAGTACCCAGTATGGGTAGGTAGTGTCCCTGTATAGCTAGTATAGTGCCCAGTTTAGCTAGTATAGTGCCCAGTATAGCCAGTATAGTGCCCAGTATAGCCAGTATAGTGCCCAGTATAGGTAGGTAGTGTCCAGTATAGCTAGTATAGTGCCCAGTATAGCTAGTATAGTGCCCAGTATAGCTAGTATAGTGCCCAGTATAGGTAGGTAGTGCCCCAGTATAGCTAGTATAGTGACCAGTATAGCTAGTATAGTGCCCAGTATAGGTAGGTAGTGGCCAGTATAGTGCCCAGTATAGGTAGGTAGTGGCCAGTATAGCTCCCCGCTCCCCCCGCGGCCGCCGCTGCTGCTATTACTTGTTTAGGCAGCGGCTTCCTCTTCCCCGGCGCTTCCTCTTCCCCGCTCTCATGCGCGTATGAAGTGATCACAGCAGCGCGCCCGGCGCTGCTGCTGTAATGATGCAGGGGAAAGGAAAGAGCGCGGCTCCCTGTAGCGGCGATCTGTATCGCCGTTACCAGGGGAACCGCTCTTTCCTGCCCCCTGCATCGTCACAGCAGCAACGCCAGGCGCGCTGCTGTGATCACTTCATACGCGCATGAGAGCGGGGAAGAGGAAGCACCGGGGAAGAGGAAGCCGCTGCCTAAACAAGTAATAGCAGCGGCGGCCACGGGGGGAGCGGGGAGGGGGGAGCGGGGGCCGCGGACCACAGACCACCAGGAAAAACTCGCATACAAGCCGACCCCCCAACTTTTAATTCGGCTTGTATGCAAGTATATACGCTAATTGGTGCTTCTTGTAGCCTCCTCTAGTTGTCCTGAGCCCACGACATCCACCTGATTCCCTCCAGCCAACAGCAGGGACCCCCAGAAAGGCTGGCCCTTCGCCGCCAGTCACCGGCTACTGCCCATGCGCAACCCAACCAGGGAGCAAGTGGCTCGGGGCCATGCATGCGCAGTTGCTGAGGACTTGTGGCGATGGGCTAGCTTTGTAGGGGTTGCCGCTGCTGGGCGAAGGAGATCAGAAGGTCGTTGTGGGCACAGGACGACTCCAGTGGGGCTGCAAGAAGCCCCAGGTAAGTTAAAATCATTTTTTTGCAGACTTATATATTCCTTTAAGGTGGCCATTTCAGGTCAATTTTTTCCGCGACCGGGGAGGGGCGGGGGAAGAATAGTACTTAATGCCGCCGGGACTTTTGCAGGAGCAGGGCAAACACATTCTTGGCATTACCCTGCACCCAAATTTAATGGCAGCTTAATTATATCTATGCACCGTTACCTTAGCAAGATTTAGGATGTAATTCAGAATAATATTAGTGTTATGGTACTTGAATGACTTTGGGGTTGAATGACTTTGGGTGTCCCCTGTTACCACACTTGGAACAATGGAAAATCAGACAATGGTTTTGCTGAATAAGGACCATTTGTCAGAGGAAAGGTGACCCTCGTGTTTCATAGTGAACTGCTAGAATAGAATGTTAATCTGCTTGGACCTATGGCACCTTCAGGTAAATTAACCTCGGAGTAGGAAGTATTTCATTTTTCACGTTTTTTTAACTTTACGATCATGTTGTGCATTAGTGTTCCTGACCTAAAATATCATTTGAAGATAATCTCTGATGCTGGATTGCCCTTTGCACTGAGGGTAGGTTCTTCTAAGACAAATATTATATGTTACAAAAACAAGATTTAAAGCGTACCTGAGACAAAGGAATTTTTTTTATATGTATATACACCTGGGGCTTCCTCAAGCCCACTTCGGCCTGATAGTTCCCTTGTCACGTTCCTCTGCTGCCTGCAGCCTCTGCAATCCGGCCCAGTAATTCGACATGTCAGGGCCAGTTAGCGCAGTGTGGCCAAGCGCGCTACCCCGTCTCGCTCCCGTGAGAGTTCTGCTCAGGTGCACATCTCTCCCGGCAACAGGAGCGCGATGGGGAGTGTGCACGGACGTGCCGGGCATGCGCAGTAAGCCCTCGACTCCCGCAGTCACCGGGCCAAATTGCGGAGGCTGCAGGCATTGGAGGAGGACGGTAAGGGACTGAGAATGAGATCAGACACTAGTTATAGTGTACCAGAAGCAAAACCAGATTGCATAGTGTGCAATCAGGCTGGAGTCCAGTCCAGCAGCTGTTATAAATATCAGATGATGTATTTATAATGTACTGAAATTTGAGTGCACCATTGTGTAAATGTTCTCTCTCCTTTTGTGTACCTCAATTCATATTACCTTTAAACCTCATACACATGCTATAGGGTTTTTGAGAAAAGCAGCCAATCAGGGCTAGCTCTGTTAAGAATCTAGTGTGTTTACAGCAGGCCTGATGAATGCTGAGAGATCCAGAGTGCCGGATCATCTTGGCCGAGCTCACTGTTCCCCTACTCACCCCTCCTACTCAAAGCCACTCAGTCATGTGCAGTTCAAATGTTCCTCTTCCCACTTCCATAGCAACAGAATGCATCACTAGCCTATAAGCTAGCAAAGCGTCTGTACAGCACTCAGCCCAAATCTGTCAATAAAGGGATCAAGTCCTGATCCCTTTGGATGACAGAAACTGCACTTGTGTACGCACTTTAACCAGTTCAGCCTTCAAATGTTTTTCACCTTATGCGTCCGAGCAATTTTCACCTCCCATTCATTCACCAATACCTTTATTACTACTTATCACAATTAATTGATCTATATCTTGTTTTTTTCCACCACCAATTAGGCTTTCTTTGGGTGGTACATTTTGCTAAGAATAAATTTTTTAGAAATGCGTTTTAACAAGAAAATTAAGAAAAAAATGAGAAAAAAATCATTATTTCTCAGTTTTTGGCCAGTATTGTTTTAAAATAATACATGCTACCATCATTAAAACCCACATATTTGATTTGTCCATATGTCACTGTTATAACATCATTTAAATTATGTCTCAATCACAATGTATGGCGCCAATATTTTATTTAGAAATAAAGGTGCATTTTTTCAGTTTTGCGACCATCACTATTTACAAGCTTATAATTTAAAAAATAATAGTAATATACACGATTAACATGCATATTAAAAAAATGCAAATCCTTAGGTAATTATTTATGTCTTTTTTTTTATTGTAATTTTTTTTTAATAGTCAGTCACACATCTTATTTGGGTATTTTGGGAGTGTGGGAGGTAAACAGTTATTTTAAATGTAATTTATTGTGTGTATTTAAAAAAAGTTATGTAGCTGTAGTTTTACTATTTTAATAAGATGGTCTCAGTCAATTTTTTTTTCTTCCTGTAAGCAAGCGATCACGCTTACAGGAAGTTAATAGAGGATGTGAAACTTTATTTTTTCTTTAGAAAGACTTCTCATAGAAGTCGTTTGTCTTTCTAACGGGGACTTAGATAAATTAATGGGAACTGTTTTTCCATTCATTGATCTCCGGGCTAACAGGTGGTGGCACAGGTGCGCCCGATCGCCCACGGGAGCGCACAGAAGTGCGGCAGCAGCCTTTTGGATGTAGCAGATACCTGGAGTAGTAACATCAATTTGGTTATTGAGCACCAAGTAAATTTGGGTGCCACCATAGGTGCCCATGTAAAACCCTGCTATTAGTGGCCATAACAGCAAATAGTAGGCGCTGGGACCACATGCTATAAAAACTGTGGCTGTAAATAGCTGGCACCCTCTATTTATAACTGCAATTTCTATAGTGGGCAATCTCGGTGCCTGTTATTTTATAAGATGACACATTTACTGTTATAGCTGCTAGTGTTTTACATAGGCAACTATAGCCATTAGTGTTAGGTATAGATAAGGTACGGTTAGTGTCAGGTGTAGATGGGGTTGGTTAGCGTTAGGCATACATAGTGGAGGGTTAGAGTTAGAGGCAGAGGAGTGGGTGAGGGGTGGTTAAGGTTAGGAGTATTTGAGGGGTGGTTAGGGTTAGGCACATATAGCTAAAAGTGGCCACACACCAACACCATGCAATTTTTTTTAAATATCTGTTCAATTCAAGAATAGCAATCAATTTTTCTGAGGGATTGTAACATTTCAAAAATCTGACCAATGTACCACACACATATGTTCATTTTTTCTCCAATTATGATAAAAATGATTGGAAACTCTGAGAAAATTGCTAGGGTGTGTATATTAATAAATTGACAATCTAACACATACCATACAATCTGTAGAAAAATTTAAGACAAATTTCCAGCATTCCGGATAGATATAAATCGAAAAAAAAGGGGAAATTAGATCGTATTTTTCAGTCGGATGAAAAAAAAACCTTTCGAATTTTTGGGGAAATCCCATCATATGTATCGAATTGCCATAAAATCACATCATTTTATTGTATCATGTGTGGATGATAAGATACGGAGTGAGGATGTCTCAGGACTGCGACATCACAGATAATATACAGATATGCCATATTTTTTCGGCATTTAAAATGCACTTCTTGTTCCCCAAAATTGGGGAGCAAAAGTCCTTGTGTTTTATATGCCAAATACAGGGAGTCCTTGACTTACAAACTGCCGTCCCGATGTGATGTTGGAGATTCCCTGCATTGTCCCCCCATCGTTCTCCTGTTTCCCCATGTATCCTCCTCTACCCCAAAGGACACATGGGGGGAGGACATACGGGCGGGAGGGGAGGACAAACAAGGTGGTGGCAAAGGAGGACAAACAGGGGGCAGAGAAGGACAAATATAGGCAGAGGAGGACGCACTGGGGACAGAAGGGGACAAATGGGGGACACATGAGGACACAATAATTGAGGAAAACATCTACAAAATGCTCCTGGATCATGGATGCACCAGGTTAGTATACATATATATATATATATATATAAATATATATATATACTGTATATTGTAAATACTCGCAGGTGAGCCTAATTTTTCTGCATAAAAATGTGCTGAAAAGTTGCCCACTCGGCTTATGTGCGAGTCAGTGGAGCAGAACGGATGGTGGAGCAGGTTTTGTTACTGGCAGAGGAGCATAAGGATCGTGCACTAGTGATCCTGCTCTTACCATCTTGCGCCCTGCTGTGTCCATGCCCTCCGTCCCCTGCAACATGGTGAGCAGAGTGTGCTGCTCAAGACTTCCCGTATCCCCGGCTTGTGGAGAGGAGCATGCAAGCAACGTGTCAGCGGTTCAATGATCAGGCATTCGCTGTGTCTCATATCTATGATGCCATCTAGTGGCTTCTTGAGGCACAGCTGTATAATCCTGGGGCACATCTGGCTATTGGGAAGGGGTCTGACTTGTACTGGGGGAATATCTGACTACTCTGGAGGGGGTTATATTGCGGAGGAGGCTTGTACATGAGTCAATCACTTTTGCCCTGGTTTCTGAGGGAAAGGTGGGTACCTCGCCTTATATACAAGTCGGCTAATATGCGAGTATATGCAGTACATATTTCGGTACATCTTATACGCCGAAAAATACAGTACACATAATGTACAGATAGATTTTATTTTTTAAAAAATCCATTTCACATACACTTTAAATGAAAGGTTTGAATAGTGATGCATCTTTTACTACGAACGTCACTTGAAATGTTACAACCTGAAGATTATCACATATAACTCTGATATGTTACATTAGCACAGATAAGCTGACTTTATGATGATTTTTTACATATATCTAAGCACACCTTGCTCGAACATGCGGGGATACTGTTTAGTCGCAGCCGAAATAGGTTTTATGAATAGACATTCCTGAGTGGTTTTTTGGCTGGGCCCATTTCTTGAACATTGTAAGCGGAAACTGTATCCATAACACTATCTATATCAGCACATTTTTTCCTGTCATTTATTATGTCTAGCACGTAACAATGTTATAGGCAAGCGTCTGCATCTAAAGTATGATCCCAAGAGATAACCTGTGTATATTCTGCATATGAACCAATAAACCCAGGTTGGAGATTTTTAAACCATTAAAGGTAAATGTAAAAAAAATCAAACTCTCCCTCAGACAACCCCAAAATAAAAAGTATAGTTCCCTATAATAAATAATATAAATAACTTAAAAAATGCAAACCAGAAGCGTGCCTCAAAAAAACACTACTTAATGTGGGGGTCTAGAGAGACACTTAAAGTGGTCTGAAATTCTGACATTCAATAAAAAAGTGTTCCTACTTTATATTACTCATACAGTTATCATATTTGCTTTTGTGCATAAGTAATATTGTCTGTTTACAAATGACAAGTTTTCAAAGTGTAGTTTAGCTTGCCCTGAAAGCTGCCATTGCATTTTATTCAAACTGCTTTTTATTATATATTAACATCTTCTAATGAGCTTTTCTGAACTGTGTGTGTATCTGAAGCACAGAGAGCTTCACAGAGCTCCTTTTCACTTGTTTACACTGTGTTTACACACATTGTAACAACATTGGAATGTAAACAAAGATATTGTTATCTCCAGTTTGTATGCAAATTTGAAGCTGAATAGCAGGACAAAGTGCATTCTTTAACCATTTCAGTGATGTTCTGCTAAAAAAATGTTCTGGGATAGCAGCTTTCAAGCTGCGAGGAATCTTTTAGAGCAAAGTAGAAATGCTGGCTTTCAGACCACTTTAATGCTGCTGTTTGCCACTCCTGGGTCCTTATTTTCAACTTACCTTTATATTTGATACAAAAAGTAAAATAGTCACGACCCAGAAATCACAGCACGCTCCTGAGTTCCGGGTACAAGAGGACCTGAGCTCGCACATGTTCACATGCTCCTCCTACCCCCTCTGAGGGCCACGCACACCAAAAAGCGCTAGCGTAATCGCAAATGCTCATCACTTTTTGAAGTGATTTTTCTAGGCAATTCTAGGCATGTGCCTAGCAATTTTCTAATAATGCCTAGCGATTTTTGGGGCGTTTTGGTGTAGCGGTTTTTATCTTTTGTTACAGTAGAGCTGTAACTAAACAGCTTCAATAGAAAAAACGCTTTTTAGAGCCGTTCCAACTTTCTTGGACTTAACATTGAGGCTGAATCGTCTCAGAAATCAGCAGAAATGCTGCAGGACCCGCGTTTGCGTTTGAGAGGAAATCACCTCGCTCTGGTGTGCTCCATCCCATACAAACACATCGCTTTTCAAAGCGATGGTGTTTTTAAAATCGCTCAGAGGCGCTCTTGGTATGCACCAGCCCTGAGACACATGCAGTAGGCGAGGAAGGGGCGTTCTGGAGGCTGGAATAGGCGTACTCAGTAATGCTCTTTCAGCTAAGACAGCCCCTTACAGCTTCGCAATATCAACAAGCTACATGTTGGAATATTTTTTTTGGGGGGACATTATCCCCGCACTTTGATTGGCCCAATAGACTTCCTGTCAAGTTTCTTGTCAAGTGATAGGCAGCCTATTGGGCCAATCAAAGTGCGGGGATAATGTCCTTTAAAGTGGTTGGACCCGCAGTGGCTCAGGGCAGGACGAGTGGAGCTCTCGTCATTGCCAATTAGCAGGCATAAGTTTGTAGTGCTCGCTATGCTACTCTGAAAAGGCACGTTAACTCTCATAAGGCATCTTAACTCTGATAAGGCACACTAAGCGTGCAGTAAGGGGAGTTATAGTGATAGTGAATCAACCTCAATGGCCTTTAGTGAATTGAGGCCATAGTGGACTGGAGTTCCAGAGAAGTGGGGGAATTCAAGAGAAGTATGAGAAGATGTGACTAAGGGGGAGAGGAGAATGTCGTTAGAAGTGTGGACCAGCAAAAGCAAGCCCTCCATGTTACAGATAATGATGTCACCACATTTTTTCCAAAAATGCCCACCACCTTGCCGAGACTGAGTCAACTTCCTGTCTTCCATTATGGGCCCTGAAGGGGTTCATATTATTTTCAATAATTATAATTCAATAATTATAATTCAATAATATTTCATTATCTTGCAATCAAAGCTAATTAGTTCTAACTTAGACTTTGTAGTTAGGCACTAAGCCATAATTTTTTTTCACCCTAGCAGCCAGAGGAATGTATGACTTATGACAGGCGTTAGTGTTTTAATTCCTAAAATTGCTGCATCAGAACATTAGATTCAATCAAATTGCTAATAAAAATGACAATAACTACTTTCCGGGCGAGTCGAAGACTTCAGGAAAAAAATTATTTCGAATAAAGAGAGTTCAGCCAGATGAGGCGCTTGCCAATGAAAATTTCTCAGAAAAATATTTAGTCTTAATTATTAGGAATGAAAATATAGATTTTGGCATGGATAATTTCACATTGCCTTCCCAATGATTTATTTACATCAG
Organism: Hyperolius riggenbachi; assembly: GCF_040937935.1. Taxonomy (NCBI): domain Eukaryota; kingdom Metazoa; phylum Chordata; class Amphibia; order Anura; family Hyperoliidae; genus Hyperolius; species Hyperolius riggenbachi. The sequence goes on from NC_090647.1 coordinate 531,751,594, forward strand.
GACAATGAATAGATTCATATGAAAGACAAAGAGATATGTAGAATAAGTTTCCTGAAATAGACAGCTTGACAATTTCCCAAATACGATCTCTGTTACCCGTATCTACAATATGTCAGTTGTAGCGTTGGAATTCCGGTTACAAAATGTTAGAGGAACAATAATATAGAACTTTGGAACGTTCTCCAAGTATAATGATGAAATGTCAAGAAACGGGCTAAGTAACCAGAAATGGAGAATATAACCTTACTCAGATATAAGGAATAAAAACTAAAAATAAAGACTAATTCCAGTTAAAACTTTTATTTTAGTTTTGGGTGGTAGGAAAGGAGATTTGAAATGTCATGTTTTTTTATTGTGTTCTTTATTGTGTTTTTTATTTGTGTCAATTTTTATTGTGTCTCTGTTGAAGAAAATGGGGAATACTACAAAAAAAAAAAAAGTAAAGTGGTCGTGTGCAAGACTGCACTTGGCAATTTCACTGGTACATCCGACAGTTGGTCGTACGTGATGCGCAAGTATCTACCATACATTACCTAGGTAACGCCCACATTGCCAAGACACCATACGCTGTGCTAGCAGTACCCTGGAAACTTTCACATTACCTAAGTAATTTTGGTCACACTAACCGTGCAACACATGCAACCTAATTTTTTTATTTACTGCTAAAATTTCCAGGCACTCCCGACACATGGCAATTTTACCAACATTTAGTGAAGTTCCTTAACCACTTTACTTCTGCTTGGACAACCAACCACCACTGATTTCGGTTTGCATATTAAAGTATACCTGAAGGGAAAGAAATTGCCCCTACGGAGTACTCTCCTTGGAAATGGGAAGCCTTTTGATCCTAAAGAGGCTTCCATCGTCCTCTTCCCCAGGCCCGTTCAAGTGCTGAGACCCCCAAAAAGGAGAACTTGACAGCTTGTGCATGAGCGCTAGCACAGACCCACTCAGCTTTCTTCACTGCCCCTGCAAAGTAGCATATACCCAATCAGGCTCTGCTTTTTTTCTGCTGGAGGCCGGTGCTAGTGCACAGGGAGGCCACTCTTCGTGGGGCCCAGCACAGGAACGGCTTGGCATAGGAGGATGGAGGAAGCTGTTTTAGGATCCAGAGGCTCTCTTCTCCTGAGGTAAGTATCGACTTTTTCATTTCTAAAAGTCACAGGTCACAGACAAATTGTATACAGTTTGGATTTGGACACTTCCTATCACACCAGGCCTTTTTTTTGTTTTAGTGGTGTGACAAATGTACCAATCATAGCCCTTAGTGTACCTGAAGGGCAAAAAGGGCCCAATTTGGGTAGATCATGGCCGCAAACTTACTGGAATGGTGAGACGGAGGGGAGCATTGAAAGCCTCTAGAGCATACATGTCAAACTCCGGCCCATGGGTCAAATCTGGCCCTCAGAGCCATTCAATTTGGTCCTCAAGTGGTTTCCCCACTTTGCATTATGTTTGGCCCACTCTACACCACCAGGAAAGGCATATTGTAGCTGAAGCCATATGGGGAAGGTAGGGGGAAAGCACTAAACACCGGGGATCTGTATAGGGGAGGGAGGACCACTAGACACCAGGGAACTGTATAGGGGGTGGAGGGGAACCATTAGACACCTAGGAACTTTATAAGGGAGGAAGGTGGCCAGTAGACATTGAGGTTGACCCACGACTAGGTTCTAGTGTACAATTTTGGCCCATTTCATATTTAAGTTTGACACTGAAGTCTCTTAAAATATTTTTTTTCTTACAAAATCCTCATTCACATATTAGCCCTAACTAAACCGCTGCATCACCGTGGCTGTAATCTATCTAAATCCCCCCTAACTCCCCCTCCCTCTCCCCTCGCAAAATCCATGACTTTCTTGGTCATGAATTTTGCTGCCCTCTTCCATGTGAGGCAGAGCTATGAGCTGCAGCCCTGCCTCACACGCGCCTGTCAGCGGCGGATCTCCGCCTCTCCCCCACCCCTCTCAGTGAAGGAAGACTGAGAGGGGCGGGGGAGAGGCAGCGATCCGGGCTGACAGACGCACTGAGGGCAGAACTACGGCTCATAGCTCTGCCTCTCACGGAAGTGCTGCCAGGATTGCCCCTCGGGGAGTTAGGGGGGATTTAGATAGATAAAAGGGGCGGGGATGCGACAGTTTAGGTAGGGCTAATATGTGAATGAGGATTTTTAAGAGACTTCAGTGTCTCTTTAAGGACAGAAGGGCTTTCTTTTCATAACAAGTATTTACCCCATGTATCAACATCCCCACCATCACTCTCCCAAAAAACAAAAGCTTATTTTTCCTTTTTTGACTAGACAAAAATTATTTATAAAATATAAAAATCACACAAAAATCGTACAGAAATGCATGAAGAATGTGAGGTAAAACTGGTAAAAATCACAATCACATGCACAATCAATTCTTTTGTGATGTCGATTTGCAGTGGAAATAGGTCCTATGGCCATGTTCACAGAGAGACGTTGCGTTGTGTTCCCTGCATAACAGGAATGCAACTATACGGAATGAAAAAGTGGTACTGCACATAACGGCCATGTTGTGTCACATACAGTAAAGCATACAGTCAATGAAAAGTATGCTTCACTGTATCTGTTAATACGCATGTTTAGCGGTAACACACTGCAGGCAGTGCATTACCATAATGCTACCCGTTATATCCCAATGCTACCGCTGCACTGTGAACATCGTATAGGTGGTGCATTGCAGTGCCGTAAGCTGCGTTACAAAGTGGCTGTTACCCAGCACCACAACCAGGGGCAGTTCTTCCATGAAGAAATGTGAATGACGTGCTTCAGGGTGGCAACAATTAGAGAGTGGATAGACGCGCCTCCCCTCCCCAAATGTCCGCCTCACCACACTTCCCATCTCCCACTCCCGCCGCTTCACTCACCTACTCTCAGCTTTTCAGCGATGCGATCTCCATCTGCCCATCCAGCGTCCTGTATCCATGGCTACAGAGGTGTCTCATGTGACCTGTTACGTGCTGTTGGGTCACATGAGGCTCCGCTGTAGTCAGAGAGGAAGCAGAACTTCACATGCGGCTGCCGGTGATCCCATCGCTAATGTGCTCTGCTTAGTGCAGCACATACCAGGCCTCCTGGGGTTTAAAGCTGGGATGCTGAGGGCCAGCAGGGAGGAGATGCTGTCTTGGAGGAAGCAGAGGGCGGTAAGTGTAGTGTCATTGCCTGCAATGGGGGTAGGAAAGGGAATCCTTACAAGGGCGTAACTAGAAATCACTAGGCCCCCCTGCAAAACTTTGGATGGGGCCCCCCCAGCTGTCGTTGCAGGATGGGGGGGGCTGATGGTAGTGGGGGTGGAGTCTTTTCTCCCTCCCCACTGCTTTGTGTGCCTGCTGTTCCCCCTTCTTGCACTGTTCCCCCTACTGCCCCTAAAAATGGCCCTGAAGGGCCCCAGAGCCAGGCCCTGCCTTAAAGGAATACTTAAGGCAAAAAAAAAAAATGACATTTACTCACCTGGGGCATCCCTCAGCCCCCCGAAGCTGGATGGTGCCCTCGCAGCCCCGCTCCGATCGTCCTGTCCCCGCCGGCGGCTACTTCCAGTTCGGCGACAGCCGCCATATAGACGCGTCTATATAGACGCGTCTATATAGACGCTATAGCAGCATAGAGGGTGATAGCAGCGGCTGGGAACGCGGAAAATCAGCCGCGTTCCCAGCCTGTTGGCGGCTGTCGCCGAACCGGAAGTAGCCGCCGGCGGGGACAGGACGATCGGAGCGGGGCTGCGAGGGCACCATCCAGCTTCGGGGGGCTGAGGGATGCCCCAGGTGAGTAAATGTCATTTTTTTTTTGCCTTAAGTATTCCTTTAAGGCTTCTCCCCTAGGGGCCCCCCTGCAGCTGCATCCCTTGCAGGGGCTTTTGTTACGCCCCCGAATCCTTACAATGTATTTAGTTTTTGGTGGCAAAAAGTCTATAAGCGGCCCTGACTGCAACCCACCACTGTGAACGTGACCTTAGGCTTTTTTTTTCCTTTTAATAAAACGTGTGAGTGAGATTGGTCACACTAACTTAACGCTGACTTACAAGTGTGTTACTTGAGCCTCTTTCCCGTATGTGATTTTCTGCCGCGCTCGCCGGAGACTGCCTTGTGTGGCACCCAGATGATGAGTGGAATTCTACGAGGGCTGCATAATGTTTGAGAGGCGAGGCGGCTCGCTATGGCAACTGTATACACCCTGGGAAGCCAAATTGTGGCAGCTCCAGCTGAAGAATGGCCGCTTTAACAGTAGTCGTTCTATCTGCAGATTTACTAGGCATTGATTTACTAGCTGCGAATGAATGGTAGCCTTCAACAACAGGAAGCCCTGCTATTAAAGCCCTTACTTTCAGCTGGAGCCTGGAGTCACGCAGTACAGCTTACAGGAAAGTGCTCCGCGGGATCCCCCATAATCATCACAGCTAACCAGAAGGAAATGTCTTCATCTCTCTTACACGGCTCTTAATCAGACACTGACAGCGCACCTTTGATCGGATTATTAGAAAACCAAGATTAACTGTTCTCTACCCACCCAATTTTTTTTTGCTTTTTCGCCAACAGGTCATTTAAAACGCGGGCCACCGAGCTGCGATGTTTTCCTTGGTCTCACACAGTTTAAAATATTCTTACACCTCTGGCGATGAATTAGAATCGCGGGGGATCTTTTTTTTTTTAGAAAAAAAATGGACTGTAACAAGTAATTTAATAAGTGCAAAACTATAAATGAAAACTATCCCCAAACTCCTGAAAAATACATATAATATTTACAGAGAACCTGAACCGAGTAAAATTATTCAAAATAAAAAGCAGTGCGATAAAAAAAATCTTGTCTGGAAAATACAGCACTCTGTATTTTCCTGGTCTTTGCGCTAATTCATAAAGATTTTCCCAGCTGCCGTTGAAGGTCGGTAAATTACCGCAGCCCTTTGAGCGGTAGAGTAGAGCAGTGTGGGATATCTCTCTTTTGCCTTGCACAGATGACTCACACAGATGGCATTCTGCACAAATGACTCGCACAGATGACTCACAGACGTTCCCTGCTTGCACAGATGACTCGCACAGACAACTCACTCAGAATTTCCCTGCCTGCACAGATGACAGGTACAGACGACTCACTCAGACGTTCCCTGCCTGCACAGATGACTCGCACAGACGACTCACTCAGAATTTCCCTGCCTGCACAGATGACTCGCAAAGACGACTCACTCAGACTTTCCCTGCTTGCACAGATGACTTACTCAGACTTTCCCTGCCTGCACAGATGACTTGCACAGACGACTCACTCAGACTTTCCCTGCCTGCACAGATGACTCGTACAGACGACTCACTCAGAATTTCCCTGCCTGCACAGATGACTCGCACAGACGACTCACTCAGACTTTCCCTGCCTGCACAGATGACTCACACAGACTTCGACTCCCTGCACTTTGCATTGTTAAGACCTCACCAGAGGTGTCTGTAACTATCGTCTTTATGAATTGACATTTGCTGACAATTTACTGACATGTGTTGGAGGTAACTACAGCCAAGTCGGTAATTTATCTCCCTGGTCGGTAATTGTAGTTTTTCATGCGGTAACAGCCTTTATGTATGGACACATTGTTAAGTGGTCGGTAAAGTCTGCTGTTTTTAGCATTACCGCATGCGGTAATGCTTTACGAATTGAGGCCATGATGTACCTGCAAATGAATATTACATACTTACCTCACTGCCAGTTCCTCTCAAAAGCTCACCATTTTCTTCTAACAACGATTCTTTCCAGTTTTGACAAGATTTTTTTTTACTTTAAATGGCTGCTAAAGGGTTAAAAGAAAATACATATGGCAGCTAGAGATGTAGCGAACGGTTCGCCGGCGAACGGTTCCAGGGGAACTTTGGGGGTTCGCGTTCGCCTGGACCAAGCGAACTTTTGCAGAACTTCGATTCGCCCCATAATGCACTATGAGGGTCAATTTTGACCCTCTGCATCACAGTCATCAGGCACATTGTAGCCATTCAGGCTACACTAAGCCCTGGAGCCCCCCCCCCCCCCCCCCCCTTACATAAGGCAGGTTTGCTGGCCATTATACCCACTCGTGTGCCTGCTAGAGACAGACTAGGGACAGCTGCTGCAGACTGTGTGTTGCTCACTGAATTATACAGCCCTATCTGTTGCAGCTGGACCTTGGTAATTGTTATTACTGAGCCAGCCAGGCCCTGCCTAACTATCTATACTGGGACACCTACCTATGCCTACCTAACTACTGGGGCACCTACTTACCTATACGGGGACACCTACCTACCTACTTATACTAGGGGACCTACCTATGCCTACCTACCTATACTGGGTCTCCTACCTATGTCTAGCTAACTACTGGGTCTCCTACCTATGTCTAGCTAACTACTGAGACACCTACCTATGCCTACCTACCTATACTGGGACTCCTACCTATGCCTACCTACCTATACTGGGTCTCCTACCTATGCCTAGCTAACTACTGGGACACCTACCTATGCCTACCTACCTATACTGGGACTCCTACCTATGCCTACCTACCTATACTGGGACTCCTACCTTTGCCTAGCTAACTATTGGGACACCTACCTATGCCTACCTACATACAAGAAGAAGAAGTTTAGATAGTTTACACAGCATATCTAGCTGCAAACAGCTTCAACAGTTTATGATTATTTATTCCTGTGATACAATGAGGGCAGCCATGTTCTGTTTGTCACATTGTCACAGGCTGAGGGCTGGATATGCTATCAGCTATCAGCTTGCCTGTGTGTAAATTCAGTCCCCTCTCCTCCTTCTTCCTCCCCTCTGCCTCTGAAATCAATGGCTAGTAACCTCCTCCTCCTCCTGCCCAGACTGAGCTCCCATACGCCCTTGCTACGATGCCAAGGCACAAAAGGAGCTGTGGATGAGGTTTGTTTCGTTTATAGGGAATTAGAGTATTAAAACAAACAAAAAAAGTATTTGGCTTGAGGAATGCCCTATAAACTATATGAAAGGAACACAATTATGCAATGAGTAAAAATTTATCTCGGATCCACTTTAAGTTAGAAACTTGCATCTAACTGGATAGATGAAGGTTACAATCTTCAGAAGAATTCACATCAGATTATCTTATTCTGACTTGACGGAGATCCCCTTTAAGACTCTGTACAGTACAAGGCCCCTGTGGCTGACGATAGATGTTTGGCAGAACTAAGCCGCATATATCAAATATTGCTTGCTCTTTGGCAGGCTCATAGTTCATACAGTTAAAGAAATAAAGGATGGATACAGATGATATTACCAGTGAAAGCAACGGATGTATTCACTTAGGGAACTCATGTGTGACCCGGGGTTCATGTTGTGAGATCTATTTACTTTCCGCTTTGGTGTGACAACTCTGCTCTGAGTATTCATCTCTGCTGGCTGAGCTCTGCAAGCCACGCTGCACTGATAGTGTCAGCTCTCCGAATCAATACAACATGTATATTACAGCAACTAGAACACTGCGCAAGGAAAAGGAAAAATAATGTCTCTTTACACAATATATATTTTAAAGGCCCAGCCCAGGAATTCTTTTTGTTTAGGTATTTTCAGTATGACATACTTTTTTTTTTTATTATGCGTTAAAAAAGGAAGAGGGCATCTTCGGGTCCAAAATTAAATACGTATGTGTATCTTAGGAGAGGGAAGCGTCTGAATCCTCCAGAGGCTTCCCACATTGTCCTCCAGACTGCCGCCGCGACTCAGGACCCTCCGAAATTAGCGGCGGCCCTACACTGGGGCACACTGGGGAGCTGCCCCTCCTCCCTCCGGGAATCACTGTGCCCCATATTGTTCTCTCCTCCCTCTGCTCAGTAATTTTTTTCCATACTTCAGCAGCATAAACAGGATAGGGTCCATAAACAACTCTTCATGTCAGCCTAGAGTGTATATAGGCTTTAAGTAATCCTGGGGTCTTATCTATTTGCCATAAATACCTTGCAATCATTGCTAATTAGCCTTAATTTTATCACCTAAGTAAGGCGAAAAATATCTAAAGCTCACCAAACAAACATCGATTTTATTCACCCAGATGGACCCCTGGAGCTGGAAGCTGGAGCCACCACTGTCCAGGATATTGGGGTCATGCTGCTCTTCAGGCACTAGTGTGGCCATGCTGCACCCGTGTGAACACAGCCTCATCTGCTTAATACTGTAGCAGTGCATGAGTGGTTCCAGCTTTGTGCGAGGGCACAGCCGTACTCAGGCTGGCAGAGCATTGCCGCAATGTCTGAAGAGGAACGCAGCCCTGATGTTCCTTCTGACAATCCCTTGTCGGAACACGTCATGGGTCAGCGGAACTTCCAGGCAACTGGCATTGTTAAAAAGGAAATAAATATGGCAGCCTCCACATCACTCTCACCTTGGGTTCACTTTAAATTCTGGCTTTTTTGAATGTACCCGTAACAGCTCTCTTCAATAGCAATAAGCTAATATGTAATGCACAAAGAGTATCCAGGAGCACTCGTCTTTAAAACTCCAACATTTAATGATTCTTTATATCAGAAGATAGATACGGTCTTGAGAAAGCCCTCTGGGCGAATGATCGTCGACCTCCCTCTGCACCCCTACATCGCTGCCTTGTGTCCGATAAGTAAGGTGTATTTTTAATTCACTGTTTGATTGCTATAAGCATTTTTTATATCAAGAATCATTAACCTCCTTGGCGGTAATCCCGAGCTAGGGTCGGGGCGGAAAACCGCAGTTAAGAGCGGTAATCCCGACCTCTGCCGGGAGGTCTGTGCAGAGCAATGCGCATAGCGGGCGGTTTTACATACCTCCCGGGGATCCCGACGTCGGCCGCCATTCTTCTTTCTCTCCTCCGAGGCTCTGCTTCCTCCTGGTGAGATCACCGGCTGTCATCATGACGACAGCTGGCAATTTCACTTTAGAGTTGCAGCGCCACCCAGAGGATGGAGGCATAACTGCAGCGCAGTCTCCAAGAGGTTTTCTTCCAAAATTGCCCTGTATTTGGCTCCATCCATCTTCCCATCAACTTTGACCAGCTTCCCTGCCCCTGCTGAAGAGATGCACCCCCTGAGGATGATGCTGCCACCACCATATTTGACAGTGGGGATTGCGTGTTCAGAGTGATGTGCAGTGTTAGTTTTCTGCCACACATAGCGTTTTGCATTTTGGCCAAAAAGTTCCATTTTGGTCTCATCTGACCAGAGCACCTTCTTCCACATGGTTGCTGTGTCCCCCACATGGCTTGTGGCAAACTCAAACGGGACTTCTTGTGCTTTCTGTTAACAATGCCTTTCTTCTTGCCACTCTTCCATAAAGGCCAACTTTGTACAGTGCGTGACTAGAGTTGGGCCGAACGGTTCGCCTGCGAACGGTTCCAGGCGAACTTTGGGGGTTCGCGTTCGCCTGCATCAGGCGAACTTTTGCGGAAGTTCGATTCGCCCCATAATGCTGTATTGAGCAAAATTTCCCAGCTCCCACCTCCCTTCTACCGGAGGGAGGAGGGTCTCTTTTGCCAGGGAATTATACTATTTTAAAAACCAGTATACATCATACCATAGCTGGTACATCATACCATAGCTGGGAATACATACATGAGTATACATCATACCATCGCTGGGAATCGAACCCAGATCTCACTGTGTGGTGGACACGTCACCCTAAGCACTGTACCACTACAGAAGTAAGTGAAGCTAGCCTAAAATTTAACATTTATGCTCAATGCAATAGAACTATTAGGTTGCTTAAAGGAGAACTGTAGTGAGAGGTATATGGAGGCTGCCATATTGATTTCCTTTTAAGCTATACCAGTTGCCTGGCAGCCCTGCTGATCTATTTGGCTGCAGTAGTGTGAATCACACCAGAAACAAGCATGCAGCTAATCTTGTCAGATCTTACAAAAATGTCAAACACCAGATCTGCTGCATGCTTGTTCAGGGTCTAGGGCTAAAAGTATTGGAGGCAGAGGATCTGCAGGATAGCCAGGTAACTGGTATTGCTTAAAAGGAAATCAATATGGTAGCCTCCATATACCTTTCACTACAGTTCTCCTTTAAAGGGAACCTTAACTGAGAGTGATATGGCTGTTTCCTGTAAACAATACCAGTTGCCTGGCAGTCCAGCTGATCTTTGTGACTGCAATAGTGGCTGAATCACACCCTGAAACAAGCATGCAGCTAATCCAGTCTGACTTCAGTCAGAGCACCTGATCTGCATGCTTGTTCAGGGGCTGTGGCTAAAAGTATTAGAGACACAGGATCAGCAGGCAATTCAGGCAACTGGTATTATTTTAAAAGGAAAAATTGCTGCATGCTTGTTTCTGGTGTGATTCACACTACTGCAGCCAAATAGATCAGCAGGGCTGCCAGGCAACTGGTATAGCTTAAAAGGAAATCAATATGGCAGCCTCCATACACCTCTCACTACAGTTCTCCTTTAACCCCCTTGGCGGTATGAAAAATACCGCCAGGGGGCAGCGCAGCAGTTTTTTTTTAATTTTTTTTTTTTAAATCATGTAGCGAGCCGAGGGCTCGCTACATGATAGCCGCTGCTCAGCAGCATCCCCCCAGCCCCGCCGATCGCCTCCGGCGATAGGCGATCAGGAAATCCCGTTCAAAGAACGGGATTTCCTGGAGAGCTTCCCCCGTCGCCATGGCGACGGGGCGGAATGACGTCACCGACGTCAGCGACGTCGGGACGTCATTGGGAGACCCGATCCACCCCTTGGCGCTGCCTGGCACTGATTGGCCAGGCAGCGCACGGGTCTGGGGGGGGGGGGCGTGCCGCACCGGATAGCGGCGATCGGGCGCGCGGCGGCGGCGATCGGGGTGCTGGCGCAGCTAGCAAAGTGCTAGCTGCGTCCAGCAAAAAAAAATTATGTAAATCGGCTCAGCAGGGCCTGAGCGGCACCCTCCGGCGGCTTACCCCGTGTCACACACGGGGTTACCGCTAAGGAGGTTAAGCAACCTAATGGTTCTATTGCATTGAGCATAAATGTTAAATTTTAGGCTAGCTTCACTTACTTCTGTAGTGGTACAGTGCTTAGGGTGACGTGTCCACCACACAGTGAGATCTGGGTTCGATTCCCAGCTATGGTATGATCTGGTGTTTGACATTTTTGTAAGATCTGACAAGATTAGCTGCATACTTGTTTCTGGTGTGATTCACACTACTGCAGCCAAATAGATCAGCAGGGCTGCCAGGCAACTGGAGGAAGGAGGGAGGAGGGAGGAGGAAGGAGGAAGGAGGGAGGAGGGAGGTGGGAGGAGGGAGGTGGGAGGAGGGAGGAGGGAGGAGGGAGGAGGGAGGAGGGAGGTGGGAGGAGGGAGGGAGGAGGGAGGTGGGAGGAGGGAGGTGGGAGGAGGGAGGTGGGAGGAGGGAGGAGGGAGGTGGGAGGAGGGAGGTGGGAGGAGGGAGGAGGGAGGAGGGAGGAGGGAGGTGGGAGGAGGGAGGAGGGAGGTGGGAGGAGGGAGGTGGGAGGTGGGAGGTGGGAGGAGGGAGGTGGGAGGAGGGAGGTGGGAGGAGGGAGGAATTAAAATCTCCCTAGTAGAGTGTGTAGCAGCTGTCCCATAACTAATTAGTGTAGGTAGGCAAATGGTATAAAGGACCTTGCTTGGAGGAGGGAGGGTGGGTGGGTCCTCCAGCAGTGATGTGTATTTCACTCAATTAGGTGTGGCTCCAGGTATTAGAGCTTTTGAAACATGTTTTCTATCATTTTTCCAGTTGATAGAATTTTTTAAAACTTTGAAAGTTCGCCTCCCCATTGAAGTCTATGGCGGTTCGCGAACTTTTTCGCGAACCGAACCTTTCGCGGAAGTTCGCGAACAGGGTTCGCGAACCTAAAATCCGAGGTTCGGCCCAACTCTATGCGTGACTAATAGTTGTCCTATGGACAGAGTCTCCCACCTGAGCTGTAGATCTCTGCAGCTCGTCCAGAGTCACCATGGGCCTCTTGACTGCATTCCTGATCAGCTCTCTCTTTGTTTGGCCTGTGAGTTTAGGTGGATGGCCTTGTCTTGGTAGGTTTACAGTTTTGGCATACTTCTTCCATTTCTGAATGATCGTTTGAACAGTGCTCCTTGGGATGTTCAAGGCTTTGGAAATCTTTTTGTAGCCTAAGCCTGCTTTAAATTTCTCAATAACTTGATCCCTGACCTGTCTTGTACCTGTCTTGTGTGTTCTTTGGACTTCACGGTGTTGTTGCTCCCAATATTCTCTTAGACAACCTCTGAGGCCCTCACAGAGCAGCTGTATTTATACTGACATTAGATTACACACAGGTGCACTCTATTTAGTCATTAGCACTCATCAGGCAATGTCTATAGGCAACTGACTGCACTCAGATCGAAGGGGGCCGAATAATTATGCACACACCACTTTGCAGTTATTTATTTGTAAAAAATGTTTGGAATCATGTATGATTTTCGTTCCACTTCTCAAGTGTACACCACTTTGTGTTGGTCTTTCATGTGGAATTCCAATAAAATTGATGCATGTTTGTAGCAGTAATGTGACAAAATGTGGAAAACTTCAAGGAGGCTGAATACTTTTGCAACCCACTATATATATATATATATATATAGATATAGATATATATATATATATATATATATATATATATAGATATATATAGATATATATATACTGTATATTCTTGTAATTTAAAAAAATAAAGAGAAAAAAATGTTTTAAACTCAAAATTTTGCTTTGTTTAAAAAACATTTTTCCTTTGAATTTATAAATTCAATTTTCTCAAAAACTACAAGGTCTTTTTGAAAAAAAAAATGTTTTGACTTGTTCCTATTATTCCTCACGAGAAATTACAAATGATGAATTACACAAGATCAATTGAATTTCCAAATAACATAATAATAACATGTGGCTGTAATTGCAAATCTTTACAAAAATGATTACAATAATTTATACAGATTACTGTGTTATACAGATTACAATCATCACTATAGTTCACCTCAAATGTACTAACAGTCAAAAGTTATAGATGCCCTCTAATACCTCTTCTCGGTTATAATAATCAGCGAGTAGGTAGGGCTATCCTCAGTTGTCATAGCCCAGTAGGCACTGCCCTTCTCCTGAGTTAACTATACAGATGGTCGGTGATAAAGCTGCCTGTGACTCTCCCCATAACAGCTTCCTCTTCCTATGCTGCCCTGTGAAGGTTTGTTCCATAGACCAGACCGGAATAATGATATAGGTGTCTCCACAGGCAGCGGTTTATTGTACACAGAAATCTGGATCTATCACCAGAGGCCCTCACCCGTGTCGGCTCTTCTTGAGTAATCAGAGATGTTTATTACTGTTTTTCAGCAGCTGCTTTCTGGAAGCCAAGAGCAATGTTTTCCATATTGCAGCTATCTCGTAAGCAATAAAAATATTTTACTGCGAATAAACCTATAACCAAGAAGCCCAGAGCCATTCTAAACGGCACAGAAGACTTCCAACTGTGTTTCATTGGGTATAGTGACGTAGTATATGATGACTGTAAAGGTATCCATACAGTACATTGATAGCTGGCTAATTCGATCATAATGATCAAATCTGGCAGAGAAAGGCTGCAACATGGCCGTCGATCATTTCACTCGATTTATGGTCAATTGAAACAATTAATTTGTCATAAAGTGTAGAGAAACCGAGAGCCAAATATAGTGTAGTATGTTAAGCATAAACGAAGTAAAGGTTATCGGTGAGAAAATTACTCACAAACGTGGGTTACCACAAAGGCAACCACTGTATAGGCAGGTGAGGAAAAGAAGTCGCTCTCTGTAGATGCAAAAGGGGGTAGATCACCCTGTCAGGAACCGGCCCGCGGCACGCCTGCGTATACGGTTCCCGACTGTGGGTTTGATCAGATTACGCGGGGAACAGCCTTATTTAAGCTACAAACAAGGCTGGAACCCCTCAAACATTTCCTACTGCCACCACTAGCGTTGCTAGACACGTCCCCTCAGCTGTCGAGGGCTAAACACGCAATCTGCGTTTTCGTATTTGGGTCAGCTTTGCGCTTAGGCCGAATACGAGAACGCCACACACCCACACACACAGTACAGTTGTACAGTAACACAGCACAATCAGACAATGATTTGTAATGCAAGTTACACTGTCGTGCAGCAAAACCACTAACAGTCGTTCCGAACGATACTGTTAGACTTCCCACTCGGCTGTCGAGCGCAGAAGTGCCAAACACACACAATGCAATTGCAATTTCATATGGTAGTGTTCCTCAAGCATACAATTAGGCACGGACTTATACACAGCTACACTGCAGTCTCCTCTAGGCTATGAGTGTTAGTTTAGTACCGCAGAAGTCAAGCTTATTAAATAATGATTTAATATTCCATAAAAACATAGAACAATGCAGAACAGAATATATACAGAAGATGTACAAAAAACAAAGTAAAAAAGTTACAAGATAAAAGTTACAAAAATACACACACGGATATTTGCGTAAAAATAAAAATGGGGATTAAAAACTTTACCAACTTGAAGGTCTCAACGTTGTCGGCAGGAGCATGCCGCTTGTTCGACCAGAAGTCGAGATCATCTCTAGCTATGCGCTATCTCCAAGAGAAGATCTTTATTAGGTATCTGCCTCTGCTTTTTATACTCTGAGCTACGCCTGGATGCTGCAACTTCCTTGGGGAGGGGAGGAACTAGGTTTTAATTGAATCTCAGACATATTCCATTTCCAGGTAAAAGTCTATACATCAAAGATTGTGAAGTGAGGCTTTCAACTCCAGGTGAAAACTTGATTAAGGCTTTTTCCTGTCTCCGTTTTTAAAGTCTGCAGAGATTCCAACCCCCTTCCAATAGCTGTAATTTACAGGGTATCGTTTGCACCTCCACTAATAATTTAATTTCCAGTAGCCTGTCATGTACATTTCCAACATTCCTGTGTTAGTCTCCAGACTCTGGTCCTCTTGCTTTGTGTATTGAGACAATGGGCTGTCTCCTGAGTTCAAAAAGCCAGGCAGATAATCCCATTAGCACTCTCAGAGGAACTGCATACAGAAACTCAAAGCACCTCATATGGTCAAGACAATCACCCATTTCCTTGCCCCAAGCAACTCAAGGTAACAGCTCCCTTCTGGCAGACCTACACGGAACACAGGCAGAAAAATGAAAGAATGTGTTCCTTTATTCCTAACATCATCAGCACCCCAATATATCACCACACACCCCCTCTTTAGAATGGGGCAAGGCAGATGATCTTCCCAGATTATCCTGCCAGCACCTACATTGTTGGCTCTGCTTGACGGGACAGCCCATCAGCATTCCCATGATTGCTCCCTTTCCTGTGTTGAATAGTGAAGCTATATTGTTGGAGAGCTGGATGCGTTCTGAGCCATCGTGTTGCAAAAAAAATAAAAAGGAAAAAAAGGGGGGGAAGGGAAAGCAAATACCAAGTGTGTATCTTTGAACAAAAAAAAACGTATATAGATTTTGCACTGAGTAGACTTCTGTAGGCTAGTTGCTTCTAGCAAGCTTCCAGCCTTTAGTACTCAGAATAGCGAGCTAAACTGCGTACTAATGTACTAAACGTTCCCACCACTGCCAGCCAATTATGTCAGGAACCGGCCCGCGGCACGCCTGCGTATACGGTTCCCGACTGCGGGTTTGATCAGATTACGCGGGGAACAGCCTTATTTAGGATACAAACAAGGCTGGAACTCCTCAAACACTTCCTACTGCCACCACTAGCATTGCTAGACACGTCCCCTCAGCTGTCGAGGGCTAAACACGCAATCTGCGTTTTCGTATTTGGGTCAGCTTTGCGCTTAGGCCGAATACGAGAACGCCACGCACCCACACACACAGTACAGTTGTACAGTAACACAGCACAATCAGACAATGATTTGTAATGCAAGTTACACTGTCGTGCAGCAAAACCACTAACAGTCGTTCCGAACGATACTGTTAGACTTCCCACTCGGCTGTCGAGCGCAGAAGTGCCAAACACACACAATGCAATTGCAATTTCATATGGTAGTGTTGCTCAAGCATACAATTAGGCACGGACTTATACACAGCTACACTGCAGTCTCCTCTAGGCTATGAGTGTTAGTTTAGTACCGCAGAAGTCAAGCTTATTAAATAATGATTTAATATTCCATAAAAACATAGAACAATGCAGAACAGAATATATACAGAAGATGTACAAAAAACAAAGTAAAAAAGTTACAAGATAAAAGTTACAAAAATACACACACGGATATTTGCGTAAAAATAAAAATGGGGATTAAAAACTTTACCAACTTGAAGGTCTCAACGTTGTCGGCAGGAGCATGCCGCTTGTTCGACCAGAAGTCGAGATCATCTCTAGCTATGCGCTATCTCCAAGAGAAGATCTTTATTAGGTATCTGCCTCTGCTTTTTATACTCTGAGCTACGCCTGGAGGCTGCAACTTCCTTGGGGAGGGGAGGAACTAGGTTTTAATTAAATCTCAGACATATTCCATTTCCAGGTAAAAGTCTATACATCAAAGATTGTGAAGTGAGGCTTTCAACTCCAGGTGAAAACTTGATTAAGGCTTTTTCCTGTCTCCGTTTTTAAAGTCTGCAGAGATTCCAACCCCCTTCCAATAGCTGTAATTTACAGGGTATCATTTGCACCTCCACTAATAATTTAATTTCCAGTAGCCTGTCATGTACATTTCCAACATTCCTGTGTTAGTCTCCAGACTCTGGTCCTCTTGCTTTGTGTATTGAGACAATGGGCTGTCTCCTGAGTTCAAAAAGCCAGGCAGATAATCCCATTAGCACTCTCAGAGGAACTGCATACAGAAACTCAAAGCACCTCATATGGTCAAGACAATCACCCATTTCCTTGCCCCAAGCAACTCAAGGTAACAGCTCCCTTCTGGCAGATCTACACGGAACACAGGCAGAAAAATGAAAGAATATGTTCCTTTATTCCTAACATCATCAGCACCCCAATATATCACCACACACCCCTCCACCAGGGGTGGACACGGTATAGCAGTAGGAGAACAGAGGCGCCAGCAGGATAAAAGCGGATAAAAACTTTAAAATTTGCTGGGAGGAAGTGGTGGACTTACCTCCATAAAGCAGACATGAAAGACTGTCTGAATAGTAGCAATCACATTTATTAAATAGTACCGCAAAAAAGTGCAACGTGTTTCGCAGGCCCAGCCCGCTTCATCAGGCAATAAACGTGGGGACAAAAAAGAATTTCGGCAATAGCAGGTGTAGCGCCTCAATTCATTTCTCATGCTGGACAGATCGAGCTTGAAAGTCAGGTGATGGCAAGGGCGTAACTAGATTGGAGCAGCCCCTGCAAACACAAGGGGGTCCCAGAACTGTGGAGGGCCCCAACTGCTAACCTTCCGTTCGATACCTTCTTTCATATTCTTTCCTTCAGATCAGGTGTGTTTGTGACTACACTTGTTATGGGTGTGAAGATCATGATGGCCACACTTTTTTGAACCTTGTGAAATGAGCCTCAAGTCCGTAAATGGCACCAAGGGGAGGCAAGGGAAGGGGTGTGAACAAAAGGAGAGCCCCATCAAAGTTTTGCTGGGGACACGATGAATTGTAGTTATGCCACTGGGTGATAGTGTTTTATATTCCCAGCAGACCCCCCAAATTTGAGGCACGCCTCTCCAAGCATCTTTTCTCTATAGCCAGTGGTGCCAGTACACCATGACCCTATCTCATGTCACTGAAGACACTACAGAAGGTGCACAGTGCATAGGTGAGCTGCTTCCATGTTCAACACGGGCCCAGGAGGTGGAGGTGGAGGTTCTAGGTAGATTTCCAACAATTCTCATGCTGAAATCTATTGGAAATCTATGTGCGGGGTTTGCGCAGGTAATGGAATACTTCTCTGATTCAGATATCAGCTTCGAATCAAAAATCCACTTACTAAAGAGTAAAATGAATCTTTTATGAATGAAAATGGTAAAAATTCAGGTGGGAAACACATGTTCAACATGAACGGTGCATTGTTGTTGCTAGAGTAAACGTTCTCATGATTAAACATAAGAAGGTGGACAAACAAAGGAATAATACTCAACAAATGTGCTGCTTTGTCCGAGGGATTGAAAGCAGATGAACAGTATGAGTGTTTAATTAAGGAAGCTTAAAACTATTTCTGTTGGGGAAGGCGTGTTTAACGCGCTGAAGAGATCAAACTTAAATAAACAGAACCCGTCTTTATTCTCTACGCATGGCTTTAGATGAAAGCGCGTTCTACAGAATTAATCATGGAAGGGATCTTCAAGGGGAAGAGGAAATTATAGTTGAAACGCTGGAATCTTTCAGAAATTTTGTTTAAAATATACTTCTTTGTCATCTTCAATATTTTCTTTTCTATAATGTGAGATTCGTACGTTTGTGTATAAATGTTTGACTTCTTCAAATTTTTATGCAGATTTGCTTCACTTGCGAAGAAAATTCAAGTCAAAATTACAAACAGGGCTGGAGGATTTAAGTATGAACTGGATCCTTTAAAAATTAAATTTCAGTTAAAGAGGAACTGTTGTGAAAATAATGTAAGGATTAAAATTGCTTATTTGTTTAACAATATTCATTAATAAATTATAATTTGAGCAGGATGGTTTGAGCATTACGGCGGCAATCAGAGACTAATTTGGGCAGCAGCAATTGCCATAGCTCAAATTAGATAAAAAAAAATACTTACATGAAAAAAGGAGCCTGGGAAAAAAGGGTGCAGGGGATTGCCGCTAGTACAATTTTGCTACAATTGGTGATATTCTACTGCTGGATTCCGATAGAAAAATATCTGTAATGTGAACCAATATTTTTCTATTGCTAATCCTAATCCTATTCTGACACAGAACACTCCCTTTACCGATGCCTAACCTTAAGCCCCTTGGCCGTGTCTAACCCTAGGACCCCCCCTCCCATGGTGTCTAGCCCTAAGACCCCACCCCGGAGCCTAACCCTAAGACCCCCCCATGCCTAACCCTAAGATGGTGGTTAACCCTAACCCCCCGGTGGCATTTAACGCTACCACCATCCAACACCTTAAACCTCCTCTCCCCCCTCCCACCCGCTGCAAAGCCGCAATATGTGGCAAAGAATGTGAATTTGGGGCTTGTGGAACTGCAGTGGAGCGGCCGCTATGCAATTCCCGCAAGTCCCTGAATATTACGGCAGTATAGTGTGTCAACCACAGGGGGTGCTGGACTGCGAGGATGGTGCTAAGACACATCGCACATAAAAGATGATTAATAGCATGTAAACCGAGCCTCAGTGAAGGGACAAAATATGGCTGCATTTTAAAGTATAAAATGAGCGCAAACTTCGCATATAGTTTGAGGAAAATGCGAATGGCAAAACTGAAACTGCAATGTTTCCTTATGCAGGGAGTGTGCGGCAATTCTACCCTTTACTTAGACATGGTAGCGCACATTGTGCAAGTAGTGCAACCCACATTACCTAGGTAATGAGAGTATTGTTAGGGTAATGCACATGACACATCTTGCGTAGTGCGTTACTCTAACAACACTCCCGTTACTTAGGTAACATGAGTCGCACTAATTGCGCAATGCATGCCACTTTGACAGCCTAAGTAGCAGTAAAACTGTTGTGTGCTTTTTGCGCTTGGCAACTTTACTGAAGTTTTGTGCACGTGCCTGATAGGGACCTATAACTAAGGAAATGTTCACTTTGTCAGTTCTTTCTTAAAATATTCATTAGTTTTTTGTTTTTTTATTATTATTTTAAAGTGGACCTGAACTCTTGCACAGGACAGAAGGAAAACATAAATACATTCACCCTGTATGTTAAATACACGGAGTTTAGCCTGTCTAATTCCCCCTCATCTCCAACTAATCACAACTGTAATTTGATCTCTCAGCTGTGTCAGCTAACTTCCTCGGCAGAGCAGCTAATTTGTAAACACAGGATGTTAACCCTACATCTGCTTCCATGAAAACAGTAAGTAGACACACTGCAGATTTATTGCAGGATTTGTATCAACTGTAACAAAGAAATGTTTTTCTTTAACCACTTTGGTCTATCTGGATGGATATATCCATTCAGATAGACTGCACAGCTGCTGCGGGGTCGCGCGCGCTCCTGCCGCCTTTCGCTGCCCCTGAGATCAATGAATGGGAATACAGATCCCATTCAATGATCTATGTCCCCCTAAGAAAAACTGACGGCATTCTCTGGAAAGCCGCGATTTTTCTATGTCCCACATCACCCCCTCTGTTCCTGATGGAAAATCAAAAACTCACTGTGGTCATCTTGTGGCCAAATAGTAAAACTAAATCTACATATTTTTTTCTTTAAATATACACAATACATTTCATTTAAAATCCCCTGTTTACCCCCCCCCCCCCCACACACACACACACACACTCCGAAAAACCCCAAATACAAGTTTTAATAAGAAAAATACAATAAAAAAACAAAACAAAAAAACAACATAAATAGTTACCTAAGAGTTTGAACTTTTTAATATGCTTTTTAATAAGTCAAGCAAGTGTATTCCTATACTTTTTAAATTATAAGCTTGTAAATAGTGATGGACGCAAATTGAAAAAATGCACCTTTATTTCCAGATAAAATATTGGCGCCATACATTGTGATAGCGCCATAATTTAAACGGTGTAATAACCGGGACAAATGGGCAAATAAAATACGTGGGTTTTAATTATGGTAGCATGTAGTATTTTAAAGCTATAATGGCAGAAAACTGAGAAATAATGATTTTTTTTCCATTTTTATCTTAATATTCCTGTTAAAATGCATGTAGAAAAAATAATTCTTAGTAAAATGTACCACCCACAGAAAGCCTAATTGGTGGTGGAGAAAAACAAGATATAGATCAATTAATGGTGATAAGTAGTGATAAAGTTATTGGTGAATGAATGGGAGGTGAACATTGCTCGGATGCATAAGGTGAAACGACACTGTTGGCTGAAGTGGTTAAAGGTTTTAGTGCTGCTGCGCATATCTTTTAGAGCAGAGAGGAAGTTCTGAGTTCAGGTCTGTTTTAACTCTCCAGAAGCAGACTGACTATCTGAATTGAGTGCTTCTATTGCATAAATTCCAATATATTACACAATGTAACTGTGCGCTATACGTACATTAAATGCTAGATTTCCTTTCCATTCTTGGAACTTGAAAATTGCAGCAGCAGAAGTGAAACCGTAGAACATTTGTTATTAAACATACAAATTTGCTCTATTATATTAGCGATGGCAAGTGCCACCAGATGTCTGAGACATGCAAAAATTACAAAGGGATTTACACTGACGGTATCAGATTATTTTATGCCCAACTGTAAGAAGCATCTATGATGCTGGAGGCTCATTCATATCAGATGTGTTTCAGAAACATACATGCACATGAACAGCATTAAGGGGTAACTCCGCCTTTCTGTCAGGCTCTGTAGGTTAAAGTGGTGTAAAACCATGACATAATATTCAATAAAAACATGTTTTCCTAATTTTTATATGCTATACGGTTATCATATTTGCATTTGTGCATAAAGTATTATTCATTTAGAAATTACAAGTTCCTAAAAGTACAGTTTTTTCCTTTTGGAGCTAACTTTGCATTTTATTCATAACTGGTTTTATTCATTATGTATTGAAGGCAGAAATGCTTTGAGTGTCTGTCTGTTTCCAGGAGCTTCTGCACAGTCAGAGAATGTGTCACATTCCTCACTTGATACAATTAATTAAACACAAGATAACATTATCTCCACTTTGGATGTGTCCAGATTTCTCTGCACTGAACTTTTAAGTCCTGTGTGTAACCCTTTGAATGCTGTTCTAGTAAAAAAAAATGCTGGTTGTATATAATATGCTGTAAAGAATTTTTTTGAGAAAAGAAGAAATGCTGGGTTTCATTCCACTTTACATCAGTTGTGCTCATTTCTGAATGTACTTTGTTATGCTTGTGCTGGCTTTGGAAGAATGGAAAGTGATATCCTGACACACATGAACTGCGAGAAGGGCTATACAGTACATACTGTATATCAAAGATGATTTTTGGTAGGCCCCTCCTTCCTACTGCTGAACCCCGCCTCCTTTAATAAGCATCCCTCTCTCCTCCTGATAAACCCCACCTCCTTAAACTAGTCAAGTCACAACTGATGCCGATAGCCTCGGGACTTATACATGAGCTGTCATATGCGCGTTAGTAATGAGCTTTCACCTGCCATTAATCAGAGAAAATCAGGAATATATACTGCAGATTGTGATAAGGCTTACTCTGAGTGCAATATAAGACATGTTTTCTTCTTTACATAGGCCACATCTTTCAAAAAATAGTGCATGAATAGGAAAATGTAATTTCTATTTTCCCCAGTCTGTGAAATGCTGTTTTACAGCCGTGCAGAACTCAAAATTGAACAAAGTGAATTCTGAAAGCAATCATGTTGATTAATGTGGTTAGTGTAAGTTATACTGATTCATTTAGAACAGTAGTCCTCAAACTATGGCCTGCGGGCCAAAAGCGGCCCGCCCGAGGCTTTTTCACTAGCCCCCCAAACACAAAATGTATTACTTATAGATGCGGCTCACTGCACCTATAAATATCGGCCTTCCGCATATAGAATAGCAGTGCTGGCACCACCCATCCACATACCATAGAAGCCAGTGATCACTGACTTCCAATCTAATTCTGCATCAGGTGACACTGCTGTCCAACTGGAGGACAGGTTATCACCTGAATATGCTTCACTGTCTGGTGCACAAAGACGTTCTTTGGGTGCCGCATGACTGAATGGTGGCTGCTGGGAGTTCTCCTCCGGGCATAATTGGGGAATCAATACCTAGATCCAATGTAATGTTTTTCAACATCATTTTATGAATGTTCCGGCCCCCCAGGCGTCTGACGTATGTTGATCCACCCTTGACCAAAAAAGCTTGGGGACCCCTGCTTTAGAAGATGAGTTGTCCAAATTGAAAAATCCTTTGCCTGCTGCAGCTGTGCAGCTACCCCTGTAGCCTGACATTTACTGTTGGCAGACTTGAGATGTTTCAGCTTCTCCCAGGGGTAGATGCCCGTGCCCCCTAGGAAATAAAATTATCCTGGGGCCTCCTACAGATTCAACAGCCCCCCTGCTTGCATGTAGTGGCTAAAAGCACCCCCCCCCCCACACACACACACACCTCCCCCGAGCAGAGTATTAGCACAACAGAACTCTCTTGGGTAAAACATATTTACTTGACTGTTGTGTCTCCTCTTGCTCCCGACAGGTGCTTACTCTTTACAGGATAAGCTTCCGTTCATGTGACACATGTTGGGAGCAGCGTATGCAGCACAGAGAGGGTGCCAGCCAGGAGGAAGCAGATACATGAAGCAGTGAGATTAGGTGAATATTTTTTAGACAAGATAGTTTCACTGCACTCATATTCTGCAAACTGGGTGGGAGGAGGAGCTGGTACCCATTGCTCAAAGCCCCTCCCCCATTGTGGCAGTGCCATGAGCTATTTTTATACACCTGATCATTTACACTGATGTCCTGTGAGCAACAAAGTTCTACCTTCCACATGTAGATGGATGGCTTCTACTGTAGTTCAGGGATTGTGGGAAATTAAGTCTGTTCTTCTTTCTGCTTTGTGTGTCACATGGGCACACCTGAACAACATGTCCAGTAGCTGAAGCAAGCAAAGAGAGGAAGCAAGTTTTAGACCACTGCTGGACCTCTGGAAAGGCCCCAAAAGCCTGGGCCTTGGGTGTCTGCAGCTTGAGGGGGCACCTGGATGTGAAATAGGGGTTGCTACATATGAAAGAGAAGGCTGCAACTGGTAAACAACCCAGCTATACATGAAAGAGAGGGGCTGCTGTAGATGGATGTAGCACATGGAAGAGGGGGCTACACGTGGAAAGGGAGAGGCGCTGCTGCAAATGGAAGGGAGCCCCAACATACTGGGCTTAGGGGCCTAAAAAGTATAAATCCAGCTTTGTTCCAGACACATTAGCTTGAGATAGTAATTTGATGTAGCATGCCAACAACGAGCTTCAATCCCGTGATGGACACCATGACCTGTGGCCTGAAGTAAGCTGGCCAATAGGGATGAAGTTTACTGCGGTGACTGCGCTTGTGTGCAGTCATCAGCTTGGTCACCATGGCCAACTCCATCCCTGCTGGCCAGTAGAATTCATCACTGTTCATCATGGTATTAAAGTTTGCAGCTGGAGAACCATGCCCCGGGAGACCACCTTCCCTACATATTCCCCACCTTACGTACATATAACAAGAATTTATTGTTGTGCTTGGCTTCTGTACCCAGTGTATATTCACTTATCATCAAATTAGAATTTGCTTTGCTCAGTTTCGGGACTAATCGCGCTATAATTGTTTTTTTCCTGCTACTGGACGAGCTTCATTCCCCCCTTTAACTTCTCTGCTTTTGTCTCTTGGTTGAGAAAAGCCAGTTAATCATGTACAAATTAATTTTTTCAGGCATGCCTATATTTTTGTATTTAAATCACTTAGGTCTGGGGGGTTTACTTTGGCAGTGACGCCTGTAATCCAAACCAACTTTTTAAGAGGCAAATGAATTTTATAGAAAGTCATAATAAATTGCAAAACGCCATTTTCTCCAGGTTCTTTTTGTAGCCTATGTGTCTTTTCCATCACCTAATAACTGTCTTCAAATAGAGTCAGGACACGTTTACATGAAGGCTTGACGTGAAAGTTTTGTCTATGTTCGAGTTCACTGCAGTTCCATGTCTGTTTCCATTAATCCTGTAGATGTGAATCGGGAGGAGGAGAGAATTTAGCATAACTGTAGTCTGGGCTTCGTTCCATCTAGAGAAATGCAAACTTAGCCTTTTTATTGTGTTAGTGTCCACTTGACAGAAGTGTGAACTAACTGTGGAATATATCCATGTTTGTAAAAAAGGACCTCTGTCAAGTTATCATCCCTCAGACTTCCCAGCAACAATATCCATTCACGAGTTACTGTGAAACCAACTCCTCTACATTCGTGTCTCCATTTTCCCCTTGCTATGAACATGCAGTGGTCGGGATCTGGGTTTTAGATAGCTATGACGGGTCAATGGAAAAAGAGATCATATGAACAGGAAAATATCTGGGTCACCTTCCATTCTTCCACAATGGTGCGAGCACTAAGTCAGTCTAATCTTATCATTGAGGTTTTGCCCCTGACAGCCCAAACCATTTAGGAGTAGGGATGCTCATTCGGATTCCGCAGAAATAACATTTTGGCATTTCCGATCGGAAATTGCATTTCCGCATCAGAATTCGGAAATCAGTAATGCAAGTGTGGTAGGCGGATTTTTGCGGAAATCGCAGACTTTAACATCAATTTTTTTCAAAAACTACAAAGGTCTTTTTGAAAGATTTTTTTCCTCTTGTTCCCACTCTTCTGCTTAACTTGCCCTGTAAAATGTTGTGTTTCTAGCACCTACGGGGGTTTTGCTATTAACCACTAAAGTCAGTGGCCATTTACTGCAATGTAAAATGAGGAAAATCCGCATTACCAATATGTGGTATGCCGACCTTAGAGGTTAATAGCAAAGCCCCGATAGGTGCTAGAAACATCACATTTTCAATGTGTAACGATTGTGGAATTCCCTCCGTGATCAGCGCACAAGACGTGCGCTGACACTGCGGCAATCCTCCACAAGTGTGTAATTTGAGGAAACCCAGCAAAAGGTGCGATGCACCTGTAGAGGGAGATTCCTGTCGACAGGTGGAGCTGTGGAGTTCAGAGGAACAGTTCCTCTGCCCTGCCACAGACGCCAGACAGGAATTGTACGAAGGGAAGAAAGAGAGAGATCAAAGCGACAGAGGGTATGTGTGTCCATCAAACTAGTCGCCACCCTGCGACAATAAACACGACCATGAAGACAAAGCGAGAAGGCAATCGCCAGAGATGGCGATTGCTAACAGCGACACAAGACCGAATAAGCACAGATGAGGAATATATGTATGTCCACCAATCTAGCCGCCAACCTGCGATGGTGGACACACAACAGAAGAAACCAAGTGAGAACGCAATTGCAAGAGAAGCGATTGCGGAAGAGAATGAGCACAGGGACAGATTGTATGTGTATGCACCAAACTAGTCGCCAACCCGCAACGGTGCATACACAACAGCAGATATGAAGTAGGAATGCAATCGCGAGAGAGGCGATTGCCAAAGGTGACACAAGGCTACAGCAAGGCAGAACACGAGAGTAGCAAAGGCACAGCAAATAATACAATGAGGAGATAAGGAAAATAACAAACGCTAGCTAAACGCGAACACCGCACTCATTTGCAACAGTGCACGCGTTTATGCGCGGTCTCCACGTGATAAGCACAACAGAGACAAGCACGCCTAACTAACCACCGACAGACAAACATGAAACAGAGGACGCGAGCGCTTGCTTAACGGTTACCTCACCGAGCCTCCAGCAAGCGTTCGTAGCAGACAAGACAGACACATGAAAACATGAACAAGCGAGAGATAGGATCCACAGCACTAGCGAAAGAGGCTAGTGCGATCCAGGAAGACAGAACAGAAGGATCCACAGCACTAGCGCAAGAGGCTAGTGCGATCCAAGTACAGCAAGAGAGTAGCAGACCAGAAGCATCCACAGCACTAGCGCAAGAGGTTAGTGCGATCCAGGAAGACAGAACAGAAGGGGCTACCAGTAACAACCGCTGTTCCGGTTAGCACCCAGACACACAGAACCATTTCCTGTCGACCACCGCTGGGACAGGACAATCGCAACAGACAAACAAACAGAAATGCAATCCTAACTGCACTAGGGAAACTGCCTAGTGCAGTTCCAGGAATTACTCTAAGCTAATCTTCAACAAAGAGCAAGGCTGACACTCCAGGCGAGTGTTACACAGGAACTAACCCTTATGACCAGCCCAGTACTGTGGGATCACATGGTATATATAGAGCAAGCCTACCAAGGATGTGGCTAGGCAATTTGCATGACAAACGCATGCAAATTCCTTAGCAGCAGCAAGCTGCAGAACTGACAAGAGGTCTCTCTTCCAGAGACCTGCAGAATGCAGACCTGAACAGTGGTCAAAAGGCTGCCTGCCTGCGCAGGAAGCCGCGCGGATCCTCACACAAGGTATATAACTACTTGAAGACCGCCTCACGCCAATGGGCGTGACCGCGGTGGCAGCCCCAGGACCGCCTAACGCCAATTGGCGTCAAGTCCTGGAGCTGCAGTTTGGCAGGGAACGCGTCGTTCCCTGCCGTTTCACGGAGCGGGTCTCCGTGATCAGCCTGCTAGCCGCGATCGCAACTAGCAGGCTGTTTTCTGCCGATAGAGGAAGTAATTCCCCTTTGTTTACCTATGTACAGTGCTGCAATCTCCTGCAGCGCTGTACAGCTGACACACGGCTGTCCCCCAGATTGGCTTGCAGCTGGAGCCCTCTCATAGGCTGATGCCTATGAGAGCCGGGGATAAGTGCCGATCGCCTCCCTATGGCGATTTGGCCAGCACAGGGGGGTGGGAGTCAGAGAGAGGAAGGAGGGAGGGAAGAGCCTGCCCTTTCTAATAAAATTAAAAAAAACAAAGATCGCAGCAGTGATCAGATACCTTCAGCAGAGTGTCCTATTAAGGACACTAAAAGGAGGTAAATTTTGTCTGCAGGGTGAGTTGCAGGGCTGTGCAGTACCCTGACCAAGCTGCACAGCTCTGTATTGTAAATAACAGCCTGGTCTTTAGAGGGTGTAAGCTTATGGGCGTCAAGTGGTTAAGCAGAAGAGTTTTCTTTTTA
Source organism: Hyperolius riggenbachi (assembly GCF_040937935.1). Classification (NCBI taxonomy): domain Eukaryota; kingdom Metazoa; phylum Chordata; class Amphibia; order Anura; family Hyperoliidae; genus Hyperolius; species Hyperolius riggenbachi. The sequence continues at coordinate 531,779,298 of NC_090647.1, forward strand.
ACAAGAGAAAAAAAATATTTCAAAAAGAACGTATAGTTTTTGAGAAAATCAATGTTAAAATTGGTGGAAATTTCTGCAAAAATCCACATTGGAATGCGGAAATCAGTAGCAGAAAGCGGAATCAGTAGCTGTAATCAGCAATGGCGGAAAGCGAATTTTCCGCGGAAGTGGAAATGGGCATTTCTGACCATCCCCGTAACGTTCAGGAGCCACCAACAGAACTGGCTATGTAGATACATACAATCAAAAGCAATGTATAAATAGTAACATCACATAAGAAAATAATGTACTGGTACAAGTTATTTACAGTATATCTATGAATTCAACTGAAGAAGTTGTTCCTGTTGTATCAACAAGAACATAAGAACACTTTGGTTAACATCACCTTTCATCTTTACAAATCAACTGTTGGGACAAAATTCTGCCTTGCTTGAACTGTGATCTGTTTGTAGTGAGTTCCTGGGGGCACATGTATTGCATTTAGTACAAATTACTCTAGCCAGTCTGGAGGCAGTTCAGGATCAATCAGGCTTCAACTCTAAACACCTCCCAGTAAAGGAAACAAGTTGTGTAGCGTTTGCAGGAAGTTCTGGAAGGAGATACATTTTCCAGGTTCTGCTTGGGTTTTTTTTTTGACTGCACTAGAGCCAGATACCCAATAAGGAAACCTAAGTATTTGCCCAGTGCTTGGCAAGGTGTCCTGGGGCCTGGTTGCAATCTTCTCTTAGACCCTGCCCCACCTCACCTGACCAAAAAGGCCAGTTGGTAGGCCTGGAAAGCCCTAATTCACATAAATCTATTTTTGCCCTTCAGTGGTGCTTTAAAATGTATTGAAACTTATATTTAGATTGTTATTATCATTATCTTATTTTATTGTGTACCGAAAATAGATTACCTAAGGGGCAATAGTATTTTTGGTTAAGTAATGTAGTTTGGTTAAGTTTTGGGTAAGGAATGTAAAATGTAAGTATACCAATAATGTAATTATTTACAAATTATGTAAACACAGCTAACAGTACAAAGACAACATAGCAAAGGTAAAATTTGAGAAATATCATTTTTGAAAAAATGTATGCTCATCATCAGCGCTTATTAAATAAAGTTGAGGGGGCAGCATGTTTATAACTGTGTTGTGTCACCTCTTTTTTAACAACTCGCTGTAACCATTTGGGAAATGTGAGGACCATTTGCTGGAGTTTTAAAAGTCGAATGTCATCCCATTTTTGTCTGATTTCAGATTTCAGCTGCTGAACAGTTTGCAGTTTGGGGCTTGCTGTATTTTTGTTTCATGATGGGAGTCATGATTAAGTTGTTCCAAAATCTGTATTTATTGTTCAGCATTAATGTCACCTACCGAGGAGTACAAGCTACCCATCCCATGCTACACCGATCAGGGCCAGTTCAAGCCCTGGTGCAAGGGTAACCTGGGGCTCCTTTACCTCGAAACACCCCTAGCAGCAAACTCAGTCCCCCAAGGCTTCGAGCCAACTACCACCACTGCGCTACTCGGGCCCTCTGCATAATTGGTTACGGCATTGCAACACACCTGTCCCGGCGCACTGCTCCATGCATGCTCCCCATCTTCAACCCCACTGGCTGCCTCTTCTCAGTCACCCAGGGAAAGTTATTGCCTAGTGATAAGCAATAAGTCATGGAAAAGAGGCAGCCAGTGTGGAGGAATATTGGGGGCAAAAACAGAGCAGCACGCCAGGACAGGTGAGTTGCAATGCTGGGCAGCACGGTGGCGTAGTGGTGGGCAGCACTGGGTCCCTGGTTCGAAGTCCAACCAGTTCAACATCTGCAAGGAGTTTGTATGTTCTCCCCGTGTCTGCATGGGTTTCCTCCGGGCACTCCGGTTCCATCCCACACCCCAAAAACATACAGATAAGTTAACTATCTTCCCTCTAAAATTGGCCCTAGACTACGATACATACACTACACGATACATACATTGACATATGACTATGGTAGGGATTATATATATATATATATATATATATATATATATATATATATATATATATATATACTGTGTAAAGTGCTGCGTAAGATGTTGGCGCTATATAAATACTTAATAATAATAATAATAATAATAATAATAATGCTGTAACAAATCATGCAGGGGCCCTGGGGAGAAAAAGTTTAGGGGGAAGGCCTGGAGAGGGCCACCCTTTTCCTTAATGGTAGCGTCAGCCCTGACTGAAATACTCAATACAGCGTACCTCTAGTCTCTGCATCCATTGTGAAGCTTAATAGACACTGAAGCGAAAAAAAAAAATGATGATATAATGAATTGGTTGTGTAGTACTGATAATACTAGAACATTAGTAGCAAAAAAAAAATATTCTCATATTTTTATTTTCAGTTATGTAGTGTTTTTTATAACATTGCATCATTCTTTTATATTTGTAGTTTACACACTACTCGACATTCTAAATGATTTTACAGAGCAGGCCAGTGAACTTTTGAACTGTCCTTTGGAGAGAAAAAAGAAAATACAGTGACTGACAGTTGAGATAACAAGCTTCAGAAGACAGAGCTCTCTGCGATTTTGAAAGTCGTGGAGCTCAATGGCTCTTTTGCATAGATAACAACTGGAGTTTCTTAACTTTTACTGTACTGGAAACAATATTAGACTTAGTCTCTGCTCCTAATGTTTTATTTCTTAGCTTTACTACACATACAAATCATTGTATCATAATTTTGTTTTTGCTTCAGTGGCTCTTTAAGTAAAAGAAAAAAGAATAGCTGTCAGAGGGGGCACTTGCCCTCCAATGATTCATAGCAGCTACTATGGCTGTTTCTGTGCCCTAAAGTAGGTAATGTCCCTGCACGCTTTCCAGACTGAGAAATTAGCTGCATACTCCTCGTGGATCAGGTGACAGTCATGTAATGGCTATAAGGATCTTATAATGTCTGTAATGGCTTAAGGATCAGTTATGATGAACCTCAGATGTATCAGGCTGTGTAATCCTACCTTATGGGACACACCACAATATTAGCATTTTTTATGTGGACATTGAAGCATCAAGCTCTCATTGAGGCAATGTTCTCCCTTCCAACCAGCCCAAGGATATAACACAGTAAGAAAGATAACTCGATCCAACGAAAGGAATTTATGAAACTCAGTAACAGTCATTTATCATAGAAAATTGCACAGAATGTATTTTCCAGTGCAAATTACATCTTGAAGGAGATGTCATACTGATAGTCGAGGTCAAGATGTAGTTTTTGAACTCTCAGAGGACAAAGAAAGTGAAAGCCATTTGGCTGAGAGAAAAATATTTTGCAGCCTTTGGAGACAGAAGAATGATCAACCCAGATGTGCTGTTTCTTCCTCCATCCCTGTGGGCAGCTTCCCCCCAAATATACTTAAAGCAAACCTGAAGCGTAAATAAACTTGTGAGATAATGCATTGTACTAGCCGACCCGCGGCGTAGCATACGCCGCATAAGGGGGTAGCGGGCAGGAATGGGGTATTGGGCACGGCGGCAGGGAGGGGGGTCGGACCCCCCCTCACCTGGGTCCCCCTTGTGCGCTCGCCCTACAGCTTAAGTTTGCGGCGGGTAGGGGGGTCGGACCCCCCTCACCCACCTGAATCCCCCATGTGCGCTTCCCCTCCAGCTTAAGTTTGCGGCGAGGAGGGGGGTCGGACCCCCCTCCCTCAACTGGGTCCCCCATGTGTGCTCCCCCTCCAGCTTAATTTCTCGGCGGGGAGGGGGTCGGATCCCCCTCCCTCACCTGGGTCCCCCATCTGCGCTCCCCCTCTTGCTGAAGTTGAGCAGCAGCCGCCGCTATTAGTAAGAGGCAGTGGGCGGGGATGACTCACCTCTTCCGCGTTTTAGCGTGCCTTCCACTGTCGTCATTTCCTGCAATGCCACCCACTGTATTGTAAGTGGACGGCATTGCAGGAAGTGACGACAGTGGAACGCACGCTGGAACGCGGGAGAAGTGAGTCATCCCCGCCCACTGCCTCTTACCAATACCGACAGCTGCTGCTCAACTTAAGCTAGAGGGGGAGCGCAGATGGGGACCTAGGAAAGGGAGGGGGGGTCCAACCCCCCTCCCCCGCCGCTGTGCCCAATACCCCCTTCCTGCCCGCTACCCCCTCCAGCTCGGCGGATACCCTCCCGCTCGGCGACAAGTCTAGGACCGCCCCTGGGGGCAGGGAGCTACTTCTTCTTCTTGCTTGGACCGGCCCCTTCTTCTGTTTGGACCGGCCCTGGGGGCAGGGCGATACTTCTTCTTCTTGCTCGAAGGTTGAGGCATGTAGTCTATTATATAAATAGATGTGTAGTACAGCTAAAAAATAGAGCATTAGTAGCAAAGAAAAGAGTCTCGTATTGTGTTCCTGTACAGGAAGAGTTCATAAAACTTCAGTTGTTATATATGCAAAAGAGCTTCTCTGAGCTCCTCAGCCCAACTTGGGTTGAATACAGTCCTTTTTTCTGAAGCACTTAAACAGCCAAGAAACAGTGACAGACAGCATTAAGGTTTTACTTTAGGAAAAAATGTCTATATTTCTGCTTTGTTTTATAGCTTAAAAGACAGAGGCCCATATGCAATTCACTTTTTTTCCTAGGTGAAATTTTCAAACTTGCCAGTAAAATGCCTTTTAAACCACCAGCAAGCAAGAAAATATTTAAAATAATTTTGATAGTACTTTTTCACCTACTTTTTGGTACTTTTTTCCATTGCAAAGTGCTAAAAAGTTATTATAAATCAAAATTGAAAAATGTTCTCCAAGCAGAAAACTCAGGAGAAAAAGGGAATTGCATAAGGCCCCGAGTGTGGTTTTAAAACTGCAACTGTGACAGAATGATGCAATGTTATTAATAAATCTATATACCGTATATCCTCGGCTATAAGTCGAGAAATTTAGGACTGACTCACAGTGTAAAAGTGGGGGGGTCGACTTGTACTTGAGACAGTCCTAAATTTACCAACTTATAGCTGGGGTCCGGTGCCTCTTTCTCTTAATTATGCTATTCTAAACTGCCCCCCTCTCTGGCTCTCCCTCCCTCCTGCCTCCACCTACTAATAATTATGGCCAGTTTCCCTAACAAACCTCCCCTCCCTTCCCAGCCGCTGTGGTGCCTCCCTGTCTCTGAGTGCCCGCTGCCCTCTCCCTACGGATGTCCGCCTCTCTCTCCCCGTTACATGAATGCAGTGTAAGCCGGGCTGACATACATTACCTAATCCCCCGCTGCGCGCTGTGTCCTCTGATCTCCTCTTCGCTGATGCCGGTAAGTGTACTATAGCGTATCTCCCGCTTCCGGTACCATGTGACTCCCGATGTCACATAGTACCGGAAGCGGGAGAGACGCTATAGTACGCTTACCAGCATCAGCGAAGAGGAGATCAGAGGACACAGCGCGCAGCGGGGGATTAGGTAATGTATGTCAGCCCGGCTTACACTGCATTCACGTAACGGGGAGAGAGAGGCGGACATCCGTAGGGAGAGGGCAGCGGGCACTCAAAGACAGGGAGGCACCACAGCGGCTGGGAAGGGAGGGGAGGTTTGAGGGGAAACTCTGCCCTAGCAATGTATGCCTGATGTGCTGCAATGTGCACTCTGCATACAGGGCACTAGGGGTGGGGGAGAGAGAGAGGGGTCTATAGGTGGGCAAACTAAGGAATCACAAGGCACACAGAAGGGAGGACACAGCTGCAGCCATACAGGGCACAGGGGTTCAATGTTGGGCAGGTGCTGGCTGCAACTGGGGAGTTAGCTATTATCCTCTCCTAGTTTCCAAGTGCAGACATTACTTCTGGTCCCCAAGTGTAGAACCAGTAACCCTCCTAGTCCCCACCTGCAGCTATCAACTATCGTGGGCCGACTTATACTTGAAACATTGAAAAATACCAGCTTAAGCGGGTCAAATTTTGGGGTCGACTTATACACGAGGTCGACTTGTATCCGAGTATATACGGTAACTGAAAACAAAAATATGAGACTCTTTTCGTTGCTACTTATGTTCTATTTCTTAGCTGTACTACACATACAATTCATTATCTCATAAGTCTATTTTTTGCTTCAGGCTTGCTTTAAAGTGTAACTGTCGGGCATAAAATAAAAAAATCAATTCTTTATTTTTATCTGGTAAACAAGTAATAAGGATGCTAATCAGGCAATTCAAAAGTTAAAATCTCTATTACTTTTCTTGGTGATAAATGATCATTTCCCAGTTTACCTGACTCTTATTTGGTACGTTGCCGCAAAAAGGAAGTTGCAGGGCATGCTGGGTTGTCTTTTTTTGCTTCTTTATTTCCACTCAGACTAAACTAATGTACAGATGCAAAAAAGGACAACCCAGCATGCCCTGCAACTTTCTTTGTGTGGCAACGTACCAAATAAGAGTCAGGTAGACTGGGGAATGATCATTTATAAACAAGAAAAGTAATAGAGATTTTAATTTTTGGATTGCCTGATTAGCATCCTTATTACTTGTTTACCAGATAAAAATAAAGAATTGATATTTGATTTTATGCCCGACAGTTACACTTTGAGCAAAGCGGCTCTTCGAAAGTATTCAGATATAATTAAAGAGACACTGAAGCGAAAAAAAAATGATGATATTATGATTTGTATGTGTAGCACAGCTAAGAAATAAAACATTAAGATCAGATACATCAGTGTAATTGTTTCCAGTACAGGAAGAGTTGAGAAACTCCAGTTGTTATCTCTATGCAAACAAGCCATTAAGCTCTCCAACTAAGTTAGTCATGGAGAGGGCTGTTATCTGACTTTTATTATCTCAACTGTTCCTGGACTATTTACTTTTCCTCTGCTAGAGGAGAGGTCATTACTTCACAGACTGCTCTAAAAGACTCATTTTGAATGCTGAGTGTTGTGTAATCTGCACATATTATAGAATGATGCAATGTAAGAAAAAACACTATATACCTGAAAATAAAAGTATGAGAATATTTTCTTTGCTGCTAATCTTCTAGTAATTATTCATAATACACAACCAATTCACTATATCATATTTTTTTTCCGCTTCAGTGTCTCTTTAAAGCCGACTAATTATAAGTTGGTTAAACACTTACCTAATAGCAGTTTCTATGCAAACATGATCCATCTGGTTAGGTATGGTCAATGAGATGCAAATAATTCCACTTTGTATATACATTTCTTCCAAATTGTATGCAGATTCGAATTGGCCCAGTCAATACCAACAGGAAGTTCATTTGATTGGCCCAGTTCCAAACTGCACACACTCTGCATCGTATCTCATTAACCTTGATTCATATGTAATTAACTTTTTCTCCTGAGTTTTCTCCTAGGTGATATTCTCATACCTTCACAATAAAATGTTTTTTTAAGCCAGCAGCAAGTGTGAATATTCTCAAAATGTTTTTGGCATTACTTTTCTACCTACTTTGGTACTTTTTTATTGCAAAGTACTGATTTTTTTATTTTTAAATAGAAGATTATCGCCTAGGAGGAAACTCAGAGGAAAAGTGAATTGCATAAGGGCCCTTAGCTCATATGCAATTCACTTTTTATTCCTGCATTTTCTCCTAGGTGATATTTTTAAACTTGTCAATAAAATGCCCTTTAAGCCACCAGCAAGCAAGAAAATACTCAAAATAATTTTGATAGTATTTTTTTCACCAACTCTCTGTTAATTTTTTTTGGGTTGAAAAGTGCTGGAAAGTTATTTAGAATCAAAGATAAAAAAAGATCTCTTAGGAGAAAACTCAGATGAAAAAGGTACTTTGCAATAAAAAAGTACATTTTCTCCTAGGTGATATTTTTAAACTTGTCAATAAAATGCACCTTTAAAGGGGATCTTCAGCCTAAACAAACAAACTGTCAATAAATGACATTAGTTATGTTAATTAAAATAGATTGGTAATATATTCTCTTACCCACCCTGCTTTAAAAGAACAGGCAAATGTTTGTGATTCATGGGGGCTGCCATCTTTGTCATGGGGGCAGCCATCTTTTTGGTTGAAAGGAGGTGACAAGGAGCAGGAGACACAGTTCCAACTGTCCTGTGTCCCGATCACCTCTCCCAGCTGCACATGCTAGACTTAAAATGTCAAATTCAAAACGTAAAAAAAACAAATTGCACCAAAACAGCAGAATGAAATCCCATCATGCTTTGCACAGCATCAGTGGAAAAAAGCCCGGGTAGTTTTCTTCTGTGCAGCTAAAAATGAGGCTTGTATAAGAGAAACAAAGTTCTGATGCGGTGAAACTATTAAAGAAACACCAAGCCTTTTCAGTGCTCCTGAGTCGATTTTTAGTCTGGAGGTTCACTTTAAGCCACCAGTAAGAAAGAAAATGCTCAAAATAATTTTGATAGTACTTTTTCACCTACTCTTTGTTAATTTTTTTTTTTTTTTTAAAGTGCTGGAAAGTTATTTAGAATCAAAGATAAAAAAATATCTCTTAGGAGAAAACTCAGATAAAAAAGAGAATTGCATATGGCCCCTTATCTGCATTATCAGATGATTAATCTATCTGTTTATCTCATGGATTATCTTTTCTTATCGCTTTTTCTCATCTGGGTCCTTATTTAATTCACTTTTTACCTAAGGGTCCATATGAAATTACGGTAACTTTATCCTGACTCATGGATTATCTCTCTCTGGCCAAATTAACGTTTCTCCTAAATTTTCTCCTAGGTAATATGTTCACACCTCCCATATGTAATTAACTTTTTTCTCCTGAGTGGTCTACTAGGAGATCATTTTTCAACTTCTTTTTAAAATAACTTTTTTGCACTTCGCAATTGGAAAAAAGTACCAAAACGTTGGCGAAAAAGTATTAGCAAAATGAATTATAGTTTTCTCTCACTTGCTGGTAGTTTAAAATGCTGCCTTCTATTGACAAGTTGTGAACTATCACTTAGTAGAAAACTTTAATTGCATATTGGTCCTTGTCATTAAAATGCCTTTCAAACCACCAGCAAACAAACAAATCCTCAAAATAATTTTGATGGTACTTTTTCCTCTACTTTTTGGTACTTTTTAAATAGCAAAGTGCTGAAAAGTGTTTTTATGGAGAAGATTAAAATGATCTGCTAGGAGAAACGTAATAGGCTTATGGGCCCTTTCATGTTTATCTCATAAATTATCTATCCTTCTTTGTATTATGTCATGGATAATTTTTGCTTGGCCCTTATTCAATTTACTTTTTATCTTAAGTTTTCTCCTTGGTTATATTTGTACACCTTGCCAATACAATGCTTATTAAACCACCAGCAAGCAAGACACTGAAAATATTTTGAATAGTAAATTCACACATACTTTTCAGTATCGCTCAAAATCAGTCTTATCACCCGAACGACAGTCTGTACACACGCCCGATTTGGCATGCGGACGTCTAAATGATGGGACGTTCAAACGACCCGTCGTTCGAGAAAAATCCGACGTGTGTATGGGCCTTTAGGAAGAAAACAGGAAACTTGTGAGAAAAGTTAATTGAATAAGGGTTCTTATCCATTTATCTCATGAAAGTAAAGTCAAATAATTGATAAAACTAATTTTGTGAATCAAACCTATACCCACTTTGCTGAATGAAGGCTTGGTTTTATCATGATTTGGAATAGGATAAAATAATTGTGTACAGGTATAAACTTTTTGACATTATGGATTATATAAAAACTAAACTAAATGTAAGCTTATTAGCAGCCCAATAAATAATTAAACACACAAAAATCACAAAAAGAAATGCTATAGTTATAAATAATAAAGTCAAAAATAAGATGGCAACTGAGGAAAAAAATAGGTGGTTTTAAAGAAAAAAAAAACATAAGGAGAGCATTTCCAACAAAAACAATCCTGAGTCTGATGGAAAATCCCAATTTATAGTATGTTCCTCTGAGCGTGATACGCTTGGCTTCTGTTCCCGTAGAGGCGATTTTCCTGTATTTTTGAAATGATGTCAGTCCCAATATTTATAATTTTTGTGTGCGTTCCAAACCAATAGAGATTTATCAATTGCTGGGAGCACTGTGTTTGGATAATCTTGACATTTAAATTGCCTATGTCAATATCCAATAAAAGTATGAGTCGTGATATAAAACTGAAAATAAGCAGCTATTGTAGCTGGAAAAAAAATATGTTTTAGTTTTTTTTTTTTTAGAAAAGCTGGTATTAAAAGCAATGGTTTGCATTAGGAAGTCGGTTCTATATGAGCTTAGCATTTGTTTTTTGGTATGTAAACAAGGAATTAAGCTTTCAAGGAAGGTACAAGACATGTGATTAACCCACCCAGAATGCTTTGTAAACATTCAGAGATTCCACATATGGGATCACTCAGTTATTAAAAGCAAGTCTAGTGTGCACAACCTCAATCACCGCAGACATCTTCTCCAACTCTGCACAATGCAACAGGCAGCAAAAGACAAACAAAAATTCTGCCTGTTTGATGTTTAAACCTACAACAGATGTACAGTAAGAAACTACAACAAATTATCGTGTTTCTGTGGGAATTATCAGGTAAGGGCTGGAAATCAATAAGAATTGGCTTACTGTACTGCATGCCAGTCAGCTTTTTTTCATGGAAGCTGTGCCGGAATCTGATGTATGGACCTCATAGCTGCTAAGTGGATAGCCCTCTTGTATTGTTATTGGACAGCCAGGGCACTATCTGAAAGGTGTTTGTATGTTTCCCCTGTGTTTGCTTTTGATTCCTTTTGGTCCCCCTGAGCCTACAACACAGTGGCCTCAATTTACTAAAGTTCATTAAAGAGACTCTGTAACATTAAAAAGATCCCCTGGGGGGTACTCACCTCGGGTGGGGGAAGCCTCCAGATCCTAATGAGGCTTCCCACGCCGTCCTCTGTCCCACGGGGGTCTCGCCGCAGCCCTCCGAACAGCCGGCGACTGTGCCGACTGTCAGTTCAATATTTACCTTTGCTGGCTCCAGCGGGGGCGCTGTGGCGACTTTCGGCACGGAAATAGAAATACCCGATCTCCGTCGGGTCCGCTCTACTGCGCAGGCGCAGGAAACTTGCGCCTGCGCAGTAGAGCAGACCCGACGGCGATCGGGTATTTCCGCCTACTTTAGCGCTGACAGCCGTCAGAGCGCCTGCGCAGGAGCCAGGAAGGTAAATATTACGTCACCGCTGCACGGAGGGCTGCAGCGAGACCCCTGACGGATGGAGGACGGCGTGGGAAGGGGCCATTTTGTCGTTACAGTTCCTCTTTAAAAATAATAATAGGTTGGTAAAATACCAGTATATTAAACTTTTTACTGAATTTAGTTAAGATTTACACACATCCTATATAATAAAACCCCTGTGGTCTTGCGTCCTCCCGTGTCCCTGTGTCCCTGCTTTCAGACCTGACAGTTTCCTGTCTGTGAACCTCATTGCATTGTGGGAAATAACAGCTTTTTCCAACTGCCAAGCAAACAACATCTCACTGTGTGTATATACTTCAGATAGCATTGGTGGACAGGCGAGCGTGAATCGTCTGTGCGCGCGTTGGGGGTAGCGGTCATGGCCTAGCACCCATTTTTTAACGGGCGGGGCTCTTTACTAGTGTGGTAATAATTTACCAAAAAAGTTGCTTCAATTCTAGAAGACCTGCCCAGTAAAATGTAATCTAACCAGCTGTGCAGTAGATCTCTGCAGCAAACTGTGTTCTGCCACTTCTGATGTTCACCCTTTTGTCCAGAGTTGTATAAATGGTCTGCATGAGCCGTTCTTGCTTCTGTCCTGTGACGGCTCTCAAGAGTAAGTCATCCCTTTAGATGTGCATGCATGCCACTAGAGAGCACTCTTCTATGTATTAGTCATTCGATCTGCAAGTCTACAGGAATACAAGGAAGGCCATGTTTCTGCATCTCGTGTGTTTTTTTTTTCCCTTTTTGATTTCTTACCTGGCAGTGCATCGGATCAAATGGAGTGAGTAAAAGGACAGGGTGGCTCTTCCTATTGGCTGTCTCCTTTGTCTGTCCATTTTACCGAATGCTCAGTGTTGGTTACCGACAGGCCCAGGCTGGTCTTAAAATACCGAACATCTCACTTGTTTTACCGAATGCTCTAATCTTTTTGAATTGACGTTAATTGGGACATTTACCACACAAGTCCGTAATTTACCTCAATAGTCAGCAATTTTCCTTTTTTAATGCGATAACAGCCTCAGTGAATTGGCGTTTGACAAAATGTTCAGTAAAATCAGCAGTTATCTGCATTACCGAATGTGTTAACGCTATGTGAATGCCAGTGTTTCTCAAAATTACTATATCATGTACTTTTTAGCAACTGTGTTGGCCAAGTACCTCCTACCATTGGTAAGATCATCCCAATTACCTCTGGAGGCATATATCATTGTTAGGAGTACTCCAATATTGTGTATTCATGCTTTACAAACATTGCTCAGTGCTTTTAATTAACTTTGTACTTAAATGATATATAAATACTTATTTCTGTTTTGTTTAAATGTGGTTTCTTTATTTATTTGGTTATGTTAAAACTTATAATGGATTGGCTGTAACAACAAGTTCAAACACCCCATGATCCCAACTAAAATACCCCCTGAAGTAACACTACCATGTTTTCACAACCTAGGCCCTAAAGCACATACTGGTAAGTTATTTTAATTGGTCTTTATAGGGTATTAGGTGCGCTGAGATGTACACTACCTACTACAGTTCCCTTAAGAGTTAAATTCTTTATTACGCAAAGATACAATTATAAGATCGTCTGTAATATGTGGCATATTACAGACGATCTTATAATTGTATCTTTGCATAATAAAGAATTTAACTCTTAAGGGAACTGTAGTAGGTAGTGTACTTCTCAGCGCACCTAATACCCTATAAAGACTGACTTGCTTTTGAGGTGGGATAAGGGGTGTAACCCACCTTATTAGGTTGCAGCGGGAGGAAGTGTGGATGTGCTGATCCAACTGTGATTGGACTGGGGGGTTAATACTTCGGAGTCCTGAAGACCCCATTGAAAATATTCTTGTTTGTAATTAGTAGCAGCGCCCTCTAATTTCTATAGTAAGTTAATTTAATTGGCTTCCCTCCAAACTGGCCTAAGGCCATAGTAAGGATATAAAGCTTGATGTGATTTCAAAATGCTGAGGAAATTGTATCATAACTATAAATAGGAATAATAATAATAATAATATGAAGAAGAAGAAGAAGCAGAAGAAGAAGAAGAAGGATAGCAGGTTAGCTGCATCAATCCTTATAAGACAAGGTTTCAGTAAAGTCACCACTAGTAGGGCACATGGATATTTTATACCTATCTCCATGGTGGGTCACCGGAAGGATCCATGCAAACTGCACCCCAATAGTAGTAGTAGGGAAAGTGCAACTTGCTAGAAAAACTAGATTTAAAGGACATATATATCGATTAAAACATTTGTTTAATCTCTTGAGGAACACAGTGTTAAACCCCCTAAAGACCAGGCCATTGTTTAAAAAATAGGCCACTGCAGCTTTAAGGCCAAGCTGCAGGGCCGCACAATACAGCTCACAAGTGATTCCCCTCCCCGCCCCCTTTTCTCCCCACCAACAGAGCTCTCTGTTGGTGGAGTCTGATCACTCCCCCTGTGTTTATTTGTTGTTATTTATTTTATAATAAATACTAGTTGATGACCCCGCGTTGCCCGGTTATGTATTTAATTGGAGTTGGCTCCGCCCACTTTTTCTAACCACAGCACACAAACACACAATGACCAAGTTTGTAGTTTGTGAGCTTTGAAATCAATAATTTTGTATATTCCCATAGACATTAAATAAATCATATTGGCTGTTTGTGATTCTGCCCCCTCTCCAGCATTTGAACCCCAGTCACCCAATGACCAACTGTAGCAGGTTTGAGGCATCTGCTATTAACAGTGTAAACATGGCAGCAATTTAAATATTCCCCTTGAAAATCAACAGGTGAATTTTGACTGGCTATTATAGGCTCCACCCACTTCCCTGAATATTAATCTCAGTCACCCAGTGACCATCTGGGCAAAGTTTGAGAACCCTGCCATTAACAGTGTAAGAAGGCCTGTAGTTTATATTTTCCCAGTGAAATTTGTTTTTGGCTTTGCCCACTTTTTGTAACCTGGACACACAGTCACTCAATGACCAAGTTTGTGAGCTTTCGGGGCCTTGGCATCAACAAAAATAAATCTGATTGGCTGTTTGTGGCTCCGCCCCTTTTCTGAATTTGAACCCCCTGTGACCCAATGACCAACTGTACCAGGTTTGAGGCTTGTGTCATTAACAATGCAAGCATGGCAGCAATTTTAATATTCCCTTTGATAATCAACAGGTGAATATTGATTGGGGTTTTTTAGGCTCCACCCACTTTTCTGAATATTAATCCCAGTCACCCAGTACACAACTGTGCAATGGTTGAGAACCCTGCCATTAACAGCGAAGAAGGGCTGCAGTTTACATTTTCCCAGGGAAATCTGTTTTTGACTCCACCCAGCTTTTGTAACTTTGACACACAGTCACTCAATGACTGTGAATGGAAGCAGTTTATCCAGCAAAAAAATCTGATTGGCTGTTTGTGGCTCCGGACCCTTTCGTGAATTTGAACCCCAGTCACTTAATGACCGACTGTAGCAGGTTTGAGGCTTCTGCCATTAACAGTGTAAGAATGGCGGAAGTTTCAATATTCCCCTTGAAAATCAAAAGGTGAATTTTGATTGGCTGTTGTAGGCTCCACCCACTTTCCTGAATATTAATCCTAGTCATCCAGTGACCAACTGTGTCAAGTATGAGAACCCCGCCAATAACAATCTAACAAATCTGATTGGCTGTATGTGGCTCCACCCCCTTTAGTGAATTTGGACCCCCAGTCACCCAATGAATGACTGTATCAGGTTTGAGGTCTCTGCCATCAACAGTGTAAGAATGGTAGCAATGTAAATATTCCCCTTGAAAAATCAATAGGTGAATTTGGATTGGCTGTTGTAGGCTCCATCCACTTTCTAACTATTAATCCCTGTCACCCAGTGGCCAACTGGGCAAGTTTGGGAACCCTGCCATTAACAGTGTAAGAATGGTTGCAATTTATATTTTCCCATGCAAAAAATGTAGTTGTTGGTGGTGCCAAATTTTTCTGACCTTGACATATAGTCACTAAACTACCAAGTTTATGAGCTTTGAGGTCCTTGGTATCAATCATTTGTATATTCCTATTGAAATTAATCAAATCTTATTGGCTGTTTGAGGCTCCGCCCCCTTTCTGAATTTGAACCCCAATCACTCAGTGATCAACTGTACCAGGTTTGAGGCATCTGCTATTAACAGTGTAAGATTGGCAGCAATTTAAATATTCCCCTTGAAAATCAACAGGTGAATTTTGATTGGCTATTATAGGCTCCACCCACTTACCTGAATATTAATCTCAGTCACCCATTGACCATGTGGGTAAAGTTTGAGAACCCTGCCATTAACAGTGTAAGGAGGGCAGGCCTGCAGTTTATATTTTTCCAGTGAAATTTGTTTTTGGCGCTGCCTACTTTTTGTAACCTGGACACACAGTCACTCAATGACCAAGTTTGTGAACTTTCGGGTCCTTAGCATCAGGCATCAATAAAAACAAATCTGATTGGCTGTGTGTGGCTCCGCCTCCTTTTCTGAACTTGAACCCCAGTGACCCAATGACCAACTGTACCAGGTTTGAGGCTTGTGCCATTAACAGTGCAAGAATGGCAGCTATTTAAATATTCCCTTGAAACTCAACAGGTGAATATTGATTGGCTTTTTTAGGCTCCACCCATTTTCCTGAATATTAATCCCAGTAACCCAGTGACAAACTGTGCAAAGTTTGAGAACCCAGCCATTAACAGTGTAAGAATGGCTGTAGTTTATATTTGACCAGTGAAACTCGTTTTTGGCTTCGCCCACTTTTTGCAACCTTGACACACAGGGACTCAATGACCAAGTTTGTAAGCTTTCAGGTTCCTGGCATCAAAAATGTGTGAATAAAAGCAGTTTATCTAGTAAAGAAATCTGATTGGCTGTTTGTGGCTCCACCCCTTTAGTGAATTTGAACCCCAGTCACCCATTGACCGACTGTAGCAAGTTTGAAGCCTCTTCCATAAACAGTGTAAGAATGGCAGCAGTTTAAATATTCTCCTTGAAAATCAATAGGTGAATTTTTATTGGCTGTTGTAGGCTCCACCCACTTTCCTGAATCTTAATCTCATTCACCCAGTAACCAAGTGTGCTAAGTTTGAGAGTCCTGCGATTAACAGTGTAAGAATAGCTGCAGTTTACATTTTCCCATTGAAAATGAATGGCTGAAATTGATTGGCTGTTTTATGCTCCGCCCGCTTTTCCTGGATTTGTAACCTCGGTCACCAAGTGACCACCTGTGCCAAGTGTGGGGACTTGATTACTTGATTACTGTGAGAATGACAGCCTTTTCCATTTTTTCCCTTGACATGAATGGGTGAAATCTGATTTGCTGTTTGTAGCTCCATCCAGGTGTGCAGGGGGGATGCGAGACCTCCAGAACATATCATCCCAGGTAGTAAGGGATCTGTATACCAAGTTTCGTACAAATCGGTCAAGCCGTTTTCGAGTGATCGCGGCACATACATACATACACACACACGGAGGCCTAGTGCACACCAGAGCGGTTCGGCAGCGTTTTCAGATCCGATTGCGGATGTGGAAACGCTAGGGTAATGTCTTTCAATGGGGTGGTGCACACCAGAGTGGCAGGCGTTTTGCAGAAACGCATACTCCCGGGTTGCTGCAGATTTTGGATTGTGGAGGCGTTTCTGCCTCCAATGTAAAGTATAGGAAAACCGCAAACCGCTCTGAAAAATGTCAGTTCAGAGCGGTTTTGCAGGCGTTTTTGTTACAGAAGCTGTTCAGTAACAGCTTTTCTGTAACAATATATGAAATCTACTACACCAAAAACGCTTCCCAAAACCGCAAAATGCTAGCTGAAACGCTACAGAAAAATAAGAAAAAGCGTTTCAAAATCTGCTAGCATTTTGCGGATCTGCTAGCGGTTTTTGGTGTGCACCAGGCCATACAGTACATACATTCGATTTTATATATATATATACTGTAGATGTTATTTCTTTTCTTTTTTTCCCTCTCCCTCCCTCCCTGCAGTCGGCCAATTATGGTGATCGGCAGTCATAGGCTTCTGCCTATGAGAGCCGATCGCTCTCTAGTGTACCAGGGGGACAGCTGTGTCACACGGTTGTCCCCAGAACAGCGCTGCTGCAGATCACAGCGCTGTACAAGGTAATTAGACGGCGGTTTCGCCATCTAACAGTCTCCAGAGAGGCAATTGCCGCTTGGAGACTGAAGGCTCCGCTCCGCCTACCAACAGGAGATTCGCGCGCAGCCTGTGCACGATCTCCTGCACTGCGAGCTCCAAGGACCTTATGCTGATCGGCATTAGGCAGTCCTGGGGCTGCCGCCGTGGTCACACCCAATGGTGTGACGCGGTCAGCAAGCAGTTAAATGCTGTATTTTAGGGCACATATTACTACAAAGTCCTATGAGCAATCTCCTTCCTCACACAGCTCTGCCTCTCTGCTGTAAAATCATCCGTCAGTTTTAGATACAAAAGTGCCGGGCTCTGCAGGGCTAGATCATGTTCCTGCACAGTGGGATTGCTATCAACTCCTCAGTGTATAGTTTAATAATCACCTTGCTGAAAGAATCTTATTCAGATGGTGGTAAGGGGTTAAATATTCCAGCAATGTGTGTTCCTTGTCTTCTGTTCTCTGACTAATAAAGATCCTGATAATGCCTTTGTAAACAGCATCTCTCCCTCTCATAGCAGCCTATAAAGTAAATGCAGCCTGGAGTGTATCATCACAAGCAAGCTAATCAGTCAGTCAGGAATAGTGAATACACATCTCCCTGCTAGTTATATTACAGCAATACTACAGCTCATCTAGTTTACCTGTTTCCTCCTCAGATCAGCATTCTTCCTCCTAATGTCTCATGTTTACCCTAATTTAGAGTATTAAAAAAAGTTGTTTTAATTGATAGTGTTCCTTTAAACACGAAAAAACATTTTTAGCCTTTCATTTTTAGTGCTTAAAAATTCCTTTGACTTTTAGTGGCTTCTTTATTTTGGAGGTAAGTAGTTTTGACTATCCTGCTATTTTCTTGTCAGTTTTTAAAACATATATCGGTAATTTAGAAATACTTTCATATTATTATCAGCTCATTGAATACATCCTCTAGGTCTAGGATATTATTTAGGGGATTTTGATAGCATCTTCTTTCTTTCATCTCTAAGCTAAGATATGCCAGCGGCCTAAAAATACTCACAGCCAACCAGATTAAAATGATCAGTTCTGAGCAGGTCATCTTGACTGAGCTCAGCTGAACTCTCTTTAAAGTAAACCTGCCAAGAAACTTTACATAGTTCTCTCTGTGTTTTGTTGGCTCTCTTGCAATGTATTCTGGTATCTATCCTCAACCCAAAATCATATTGGTAAATCATATTGGTAATAGCAATCATCACAACACCCTCCCCATCCCCCCTAATAGCAATCATCACAACACCCCCCCCCCCCCCCTAAAAAAAGTTTCTGTTGAATATAGCAATTACATTTAGACATTTGAGCCCCATTTGAGACTATTCAAGTTGGTAATTTTTTATGTTCTCTGTACAGGAAAAGGGCATGGTGTTATATAACTAAATAAAAAAACAATAATACAAAGCAAAAACAAAAACAAAAAACAGAGAACAGAAAAACACCATTTCCAAAACAAGCACAACTTCATGAAATGAAAACATGTTATTGAAAAACATTAAATGCACTATGCTTCCCACACATTAATCGACTTTATAGATGTGTAATTTGTAATTTATTAAGTTATGGTAATTTTACCAAAATGAGCTAGTTTCTGGAAAACCAAAGTTATTCCCTACCTCTCTTTCTCCCCCCTCTCTCTTCCTCACTCCACATCTTTCTCTCTCTCTCTCTCTCCCTCTCTCTCTACTTCCCCCCCCCTCTCTCTCTCCTTCCCTCTCTCTCTCTCTCTCTCTCTCTCTCTCTCTCTCTCTCTCTCTCTCTCTCTCTCTCTCTCCCTCTCTCTCTACTTCCCCCCCCTCTCTCTCTCTCCTTCCCTCTCTCTCTCTCCTTCCCTCTCTCTCTCTCCTTCCCTCTCTCTCTCTCTCTCTCTCTCCTTCTCTCTCTCTCCTTCCCTTTCTCTCTCTCTCTCTCCCTCCCTCTCCCTATTTCTCTCTCCCCCTCTCCATCCCTCCCTCTCTCTCTCCCGCCTCTATCTCCCTCCCCCTCTCTCTCTCCTTCCCTCTCTCTCTCTCTCTCTCTCTCTCTCTCTCTCTCTCTCTCTCTCTCTCTCTCTCTTTCTCTCTCTCCTTCCCTCTCTCCCTCTCTCTCTCTCTCCCTTTCCCTATTTCTCTCTCTCTCTCTCTCTCTCTCTCTCTCTCTCTCTCTCTCTCCCTCCCCCCCCTCTCTCTCTCTCTCTCTCTCTCTCCCTCTCTCTCTCCCTCTCTCTCTCTCTCTCTCTCTCTCTCTCTCTCTCTCTCTCTCTCTCTCTTTCACATTTCGTTTTATCAACAGTGCCTGCAGAGTATTGTAGAGGTGTTGATCTTTTGTACAGATTCTAGCCAAAGTCAACTGAGTGGGCTGCCTGACTTTTCCCGTTGAAGTCAAAAGTTTGCATACACTCAGGACTAATTCTTTAAAGCCCCCTTTACTACCCCTCCATCGATTTTATACTGAAAACTGAAAATGTGGCATATCGTTTAAGACATCTGTTCTGTGAAAGGCAAAAGTCACTTTTTTTTCCAATAATGTTCACAGACATATTATTTCCTTTTTATTGATTACACCACAATTCTGATGGGTCATAAGTTGACATACATTTTCTTAACTGCGTCTTTAAACAATTTGGAAAAATTCCACACAATAATTTAAAACCTTTGAACTGAGAGGGATATGGAGGCTGCCATGTTTGTTTCCTTTTTAAACAATACCAGTTGCCTGGCAGTTCTGCTGATCTTTGTAGTGTCTGAATCGCTCACCTAAAACAAGCATGTGTCTAAACCAGTCAGATTAAGTCAAACACCTGATGCATGCTACAGGGTCTATAGTTTAAAGTATAAAGGTAGCCATACATCTAGCAATTTGTGGGCAGATTCGATCAAGAGACAATTCTCTCTCTAATTGAATCTGATAAGAGAGAGATCTGTCAGCTGCACATACACCGCAGGCCAATTCCCAATCAATTTCATGCTGAAATTGTCCTTGTGACACATCATCTGTCTGCCTCGCTGCCCCGACTCTGTCCGTGGCCTCCGCTTGTCCCTCCGCTGCTTTCAGGATTCTTCCTCTGCATACACGGACGCCTTACGTAGTTTGATAGTAAGGCTGCGCATGTGTGATGTCACATGTGCACCCTTACAAGGAAGCCATGGGGGGGCATGCGTGTATGGACAACGGAGTGTGCCTGTAGCAGTGGGGGGACAATCGGAGGTCCAGATCTCAGCGCTGTACAAGGTTAGTTAGTTACACACACACAGAGGCCTAGTGCACACCAGAGCGGTTCGGCAGCGTTTTCAGATCTAGCTGGAACGCTAGGGTAATGTCTTTCAATGGGGTGGTGCACACCAGAGCGGGAGGCGTTTTGCAGAAACGCATACTCCCGGGTTGCTGCAGATTTTGGATTGTGGAGGCGTTTCTGCCTCCAATGTAAAGTATAGGAAAAAGCAAACCGCTCTGAAAAATGGCAGTTCAGAGCGGTTTTGCAGGCGTGTTTGTTACAGAAGCTGTAACAATATATGAAATCTACTACACCAAAAACGCTTCCCAAAACCGCAAAATGCTAGCTGAAACGCTACAGAAAAATAAGAAAAGGCGTTTTCAAAATCTGCTAGCATTTTGCGGATCTGCTAGCGGTTTTTGGTGTGCACTAGGCCATACATATATATATATATATATATATATATATATATACTGTAGATGTTATGTCTTTTCTTTTTTTTTCCCTCTCCCTCCCTCCCTGCAGTCGGCCAATCATGGTGATCAGCAATCATAGGCTTCTGCCTATGAGAGCCGATCGCTCTCTAGTGTCCCAGGGGGACAGCCGTGTCACACGGTTGTCCCCAGAACAGCACTGCTGCAGATCACAGCGCTGTACAAGGTAATTCGATGGCGGTTTCGCCATCTAACAGTCTCCAGAGCGGCGATCGCCACTTGGAGACTGAAGGCTCCGCTCTGCCTACCAACTGGAGATTTAAGCGCAGCACTGATCGCTGGAAAATCCCCTGGTCCTGAGGCTAGGGTTCAGTGCATAGTTTGCATCTGTTTTGAATACAAAGCGTGTATTTGCCTCTAGGGGGCTCTGCACACTTCTGCTGGTAGTCATTTCAGATGCATCCTAATTAGGAGCGCTATGGCAATTTTTCCCAATTCCCATAATCTCGAGCTTCAATAAGAGAGTGCTGAATAGGTCCCTCCCCCCCTAACTTAGCACTGCCCAGATTGGCTAGTGACGACGCCGCAGTGCATAAGAGTGGCGGACAGCCGCATGTGCCTGCCTAATGGTGCTCCTGCTGTGCACGTTCATGCACAGCCGTTGACTCCCAGAAACACGTGGGTCACCGCTGGAGCTTTTGTCAGGTAAGACTGTGACAGTAAGTAAAAAATTTATTTCACTCATTCATAGTGGACAGCAGTGGCGTAGCTAAGGAGCTGTGGGCCCCGATGCAAGTTTTACAATGGGCCCCCCCAAGCACTCTATACATAACAATTGATACGGCGCACCAAAACCTGCCAATGGCAACTACAGTGTCAGATGTGCAAGGAGAGGATGGGGAACAGTTTGTTAATGATTACCACTATTCAAAGTATCTGTAGAAGTGATTAGTATGAGCACAGGACCAATAGAGAGCTAATACTGTAGATGAGGGAGGGCCCTTCGGGGCCCCTCTGGCCCAAGGGCCCTGATGCGGTCGCAACCTCTGCAACCCCTATTGCTATGCCCCTGGTGGATAGTCTTATTAAGCAAGAAAAATGGGGCACTGAAAGGTTACAAGTACAAACATTTCTTTCGATTTGTTCTGGAAGGGCTGATGTTAACAAACAATGCCGTTGTCAACAGAATAAGCAACACATGGAAGTGTTTCAAAAGTATCATCAGTAACACAGTCAGCACATAAACAACTGGAGGAGTGGATAAAGGATCCAATAAATAAACATGCATGCATAATCCCTGAACACATCGAGAAGGCATACACGTAATCCAAAGCAAAAGCACTTGATCATTGATAAACACTAGGAAGAGCGCTCTCTGTTATCCTCCAGAACTTGTGTGGCAGCTCTGATAAATACAAGGATTAAACGCTGTTTAATTTTTTATGCTAAACTGGTAGCCATGAAACACAACAGAACTGACATGAGGGAGTCTCTTCTCTTGGCTATTATCACAGACTGTTCTTTCTCAAAAAAGGATGAGAACTCTGCTGTGTGATACTCTTTTTAATTGTACTTACAACAACTATTAGTATTAACTCTAAGTAGTCTTTATCTCTTCCTTTCTAAAGGAGTTTTGTACCAAGTGTTCTACATGCTGTTGGTTGAATATTATACTATCACACATACAGACACTCACATAACACACACACACACACACACACACACGTATTCATATACAATGCCAAGCAGCAGTAGCTAAAGCAAATACAATTCTGGGATGCATAAAACGGGAAATAATATCTTGAGATGCCAGTATACTACTCCCTCTGTATAAATCACTTGTGAGGCCACATCTGGAGTATGGGAAACAGTTTTGGGAACCATGCTATAGAAAGGACATTTACCTTCTAGAATGGGTACAAAGATGGGCAACTAAAATAATCAGAGGGATGGAAGATCTCACTTACCAAGAAAGGTTGCACAAACAGGGCTTATTAAGCTTGGTAAAAAGACGACTGAGAGGTGACCTAATTAACATGCAATACAGTAATACATCAGAGGGTAATACAAAAGCTTGGCAGATGAGCTTTTTGTCCCTAGTGTAGTACAGAGGACAAGGGGACATGATTGCGTATGGAGGAAAAAATTTTTTGCCATCTATCTAGAAAGAGGTCCTTCACAGTGAGAGTGGTTAAAATATGGAATATCTTACCTCAGGAAATAGTTATGGCAAACTCTATGGGCCTGATTCACAAAGCGGTGCTAACAGTTAGCACTCTGGTGAAAAGCAGTTTATCACGCCTAAACTCAGTTTAGGCATGATAAGTTTAGGTGTGATAAGTTTAGGTGTGATAAGTTTAGGCAAGATAAGTTTAGGTGTGATAAGTTTAGGCGTGATAAGTTTAAGCACCAACTGGGTTAGCACCGCAGTGCACAGCTGATCAAAAGTTTTGCGCTAGCAAAGTCTGGTGCACTTCGCTCAGAGTTTAATGGCGCTGCTTTGCGTGCGGGACTTTGCGCGATCTAAACTTATCTAAACTAAGCATGCCTAAACTTATCATGCCTAAACTTATCACGCCTAAACTTATCACGCCTAAACTGGCTTTTCACCAGCGTGGTGCAATGGTTATCACACCTAAAGTCTCTAAATGGGTTAACACCGCTCTGTGAATCGAGCCCTATATCTGCATTTAAAGAGGTCTTTGATGCTTTCCTTGCATTGAAGGGCATCCACAGATATAATTACGAGATAATTCCCGGGAGACTTGATCCAGGGATTTATCTGACTTCCATGCAGAATCGGGAAGGAATTTTTACCTTTCAAAGCTAACTGGCCCATGGACGGATGGACGGATATCTCTTTTCAACCAAACGAACTATCTATCAGGTAGATTCACTAAACATACCGCACTCAAGCACCGCAGGTTAATAAAAGCGAGCGCGCTTTTATTAAGTCCCCTCCCCTTGGTAACAAACAGTTAACTGTTACCAGGCTCCAGCAGCAGTAAGTAAACCAAAGGTCTTCTCTATTTGCCCTAAATACATCTCCATCCTTGCAAGCTCCCATGTAATTAATGTATCTGGATGACACTTATATTTGCAAAATAAAATCTCTCTACCTCCTCCTGATTGTATGTTCTAATATTGTCAGTCAACAGGAATAGAGTCTAAAGAAGGCTTGTAAGCTGAAATCTTACCAGTTTTCTTTAAAATTAGCCAATAAATTAGAGATTGTGATTTATATACAAGCTCTAGTGTTCAGCAATGCTTATAGCTACTAAAATAAGGAATAATGCACAGTGTTTCTCTCCCTCCTGCCTCTTCCCCCTCCCCTTCCTTGCAGATTTGTGAGACAAGCTGCTCTGCTCAAAAACCTCTGAGTTCTGTTTGTGATGTTTACATTTGGTTCCTATTATTGGTGAACTAGTTAGCCTTAAACTTATCACCTTAGTTAGGCAAAAAATATGTAAAGCTTGCCATACAAATAGCTGGAGCCGCCACTGCTCTGAGGATAGTCAGTGACATGACTATGTACCGTCGAGTTCTGTAGAAGATTTCAGTGCTATATAAACACATAATAATACTGTAGGACATTAGACTTTGGCTATGGTCGGGATTACCTGTTTAAGACAGTGACCTATGTAGTCTATAAAGTGCGGCAAGAGTTTTCAACATTTCGTAAATAAATTAATAATAATAATTATAACAATAATAATTATTTCTTTTTAGGAACAATAATTCAGGCAGTTGTCCAGGATTAGCTTCATGTTGGCTCTGTTGTACTGATCTTCATCATAGACTACGGTATGCCAATGGTCGTGATTATTGTTTACCATTTGGCAATAAACAAGTTCATCACCGCTGATTTTTGCGTGCTGGTAAATAACAACGATCTCTGGCAAGCTGCCTGTGTTTTTACAGGATCCGGCATACGTTTACTCTTTCCGGCACAAAAATAAAATATTGCATGCCATTGTCTTGGCTTGGTAGCGGAGGTTAAGTCAGGTAACCCACCACACACCACGGTACGGACTTAGGTAGCACGTCAAATGATGGATATATTTAGGAAAAGAGCAAAGCCGCAACGCACACCGGTCTGTTTCAAGTTTGTGCTGCTTCCATTCATCTGTACATGAAACAGCACAGAGCCGAATAGGAAACACACTGCAGGACAAACAACAATAAGACATTATTCTGCTGCCGCTGCTGGATTCTCAAAGTGCATAAAAATTAGTGCTATTTGCATGAATCATTTATGGGTGATGGCAAGGCGCGGGGCACATGATCCCGGAAATCTTCGCTTACATCGCTAATTGCTTGCAGCTCCGCAGATAGGCCCAGATGTGCTCTGAATTTTTCAACTGTTATTATTTCTCCCAATTGGAATTCTTCAAAGCTTTTTGTTTCATTCTTCGTGATTTCAACCAGAACTCGACCAACAAATGGCAATCAGGGTCAGAGCCCAATCTGTCTCTCGTTTCGCTGGCTCTTGTTAAACTCCCCTCTGTTCATTTAAAGTCCAATTATCAATTAACGATGAGTGACTTTTGGTTGCATTGCAATTAGACAGTTAAGCATGAACGTTTTTTTTTCCGATGAATCAGAATCTCTGAATTAGCTTGAAGTGTTTCTATACTTTCCCTAAGGAAGAAATGTTCCTCATCTCTATATGAGCCAAGTATTTGCATTGTTTTGATATACATGTGATTACTCTAGGGTTTGCCCTGATCTACCCTCTGAACCTCTCCATTGGTTTTATTAGAAATGCTTCCCTAGAAGGCAGTCAGCTGTATTTGAAAGGGGACTGATAACGTCCTTCTGCTGTGTACGCAGAGTCAGCATCCTCATAGATGTGAGCAACATTCACATTCACGTATACAGGATTTCACACGTGCTTCACCCCTCCTCTGGAATCTCTTGCGACAACACATCCATCACTCTCCAACCTTTGATATCTTTAAATGTGCCTTTGAAACTCACTTTTTCCAACAAGCATGCACTCTACCTTAGGCCAGCTCCCCTTTGACTTCTGGCCAAGTTGTACTCCTTACTAGATAACCTAAAACCCACTGCCTCCAGGTATAAATATTGTATACTACCCCACCTCTTGCCCCCTCATTTCTTTAGATTGTAAGCTCGCACTCGCAGGGGCATGGCTCTCTCACCCTTTTGTGTCTTGGAATTTGCTACAGATTATTCATATTAATTTTGCCACTGTAATTACCAATTCTTTATTTTGTACCAGTTCTGCATTTTGTACCAACTCTGTATTTTGTACTGTGGTACATACCATTGTCTGTATTATTTTGTACCCCATGTTTTTTTCTTACTTTGTACAGCACCATGTGTTGGTGCTTCAGAAATCAATAATAATAATAATAATAATAATAATAATTTACCCTGTGGAATTAAAGAATGACTGTAGTACAGGGAGCAATACTATTTATCTCCTGATCCTTGCTGATGAACCAATGAAACAATCAAAGGGAGGAGAGTTCTGAATAGGGCTGCTCAAATCCGGATCCGGGAGACACTCGAATAGTTGCTATCCAGATATCTCCCAGTAAACCCGTGTGGGCTGGGCGGGCGGGGGTCAAACTTACCTGTCTGACGTCTTCTTTGACCGTCCCTGGCGCCTCCCACGATGCGGCCCACGCGCATCACGTGACTACAAACACTTCATCCTTCAACCCGGAAGGAAGAAGTGTTTGTAGTCACGTGACCGCCGTGTGGACCGCATCGTGGGAGGCGCCAGGGACGGACGAAGAAGACGTCAGACAGGTAAGCTTGACCCCCCCCGCCCACCCCGCACAGGTTTACTGGGAGATATCCGGATAGCAACTATCCGGGTATCTCCTGGATCCGGATTTGAGCATCCCTAGTTCTGAGTGTCGTTAAAGCCTAAAGCCTGGTACACACTTTCCATTATGATTGGCCAATCAATGACCTATTTTACCACCTCCATATAGTATGACAGCTCACCGGCAATCTGTTCATAGAAGTGAAAATCTGTTGGCCCTCACACTACATAAAGGTCAATCATTTGGCCAATCAGAATTCAAGGCTTTAGCTTGGTTTGCACCTTCAGGTTTGATGTCCAATGATTGGCCAATGTTACCACCTCAATGCAGTTTAAGGGCAAGATTTTGAACACTATGAACAAATTTTCTAGATAAACTCTCATATTACATGGCGGTGGTAAAATTAAACAGTCATTAACCAATCAAGATTGGATGTGTGTACCAGGATTTAGGGTGTGTACACATATTCAATATCGATTGGTTAAAGGACAACTGAAGTGAGAGGGATATGGAGGCTGCCATATTTATTTCCTGTTAAACAATACCAGTTGCCTGGCTGTCCTGTTGATCCTCTGCCTCTAATACTTTCAGTCATAGCCCCTGAACAAGCATGCATCAGATCAGGCGTTTCTGACGTTATTGTCAGATCTGACAATATTAGCTGCATGCTTGTTTCTGGTGTGATTCAGACACTCGTGCAGCCAAGGTGCAGCCCGTCAGCAGGTCTGCCAGGGAACTGGTATTGTTTAAAACGAAATAAATATGGCACCCTCCATTTACCTCTCACTTCAGTTGTCCTTTAATAACTGACCAATTTGAATACCTCCATGTAGTAGCATTTTTTTTCTCAATTCATTTTTCAATTGATATGTAGTTGGGCAAATGATTGGAAGAATAATTGAAATTTGAACAAAAAACAAATTGCTAATTGCCTTCTTCTTTATCAAATTGATGTCAAATTTAATTTTGATTGGATCTCAAATTACAATTGCATGGTGTGTACCGGGCCTTAGTTTGGTAAGTCAACAAAGCTTGGAAGGGAAAAAGGACTCCATATCAAGCTGAAATCTGTGAGTATTGATTGTAAGCTGGTGGATGAGAGACAATGCTCAGGAAGAGCAGAACGTCCCAAGTGACGGGAACACGATTATGCGAGCATGCGGATAGAGCCACGTGTGTGCAGTAGGCAAGACTGGAGCTCCAGGCGCATTTTCCAGAGCTGGCAGCAGCACAGCAGAGGGAAGCCATCACCCGGGAGGAGCAAACAGGAAACAGGAAGCCAGAACCAGAGAGCTGGTGCACTGGATTCTATGTACTGATGACAGCTACGGCTGTTGACCGCTGTCAGTGGGGAGAGCATGGAGAGCAGGAATGAAGGCCAGAGAGCCAATGGAAATGGAGCCCCATCAGCCTCATCAGCTGGGCGCCGCATGCTGGACACAGGAAGCAGGAGGATACACTGTTCAGAGCCCGTGGCTGTGTAGGTGAGGGCAGTCTGCACTTGCTTGTGGGGAACTGATCATCATAGGGGTCTGTATGGCTAATATTGTGTGTCAACATTGCTCCCCCCCATTAACCATTGAAATGCAATGTGATTGTTTGTGCAAAAAGGGCACATAGAAAATTGTGAGCAAAATACCATAATTATATTATTGAAACTGTATTTTATCACAATAATTAGCACCCAAAATAGTCGCTAGTAAAATATTGGCAAATTTACTGATAATTCTACCATTTTGCAGTGCAAATTCTGATAGTAAAATATTGGCAAATTATACAGGTATTTTACTGCAGCTAAGCCAAACCTTATTCTCACACAGAACCCTTCCTCCAACGATGCCGAACCCTAACCAACCCTCTGTTGATGCCTATCCCTAAACCTTCCCAACGCCTAACCTTAAACCTTCCCCTCTTTGCCTAACCTTAACTCCCCCTGAAGCCCATAACCTTAACCTACCCCCCAATGCCTAACCTTAAAACCCCCTCCAGACGCCTAACCTTAACCCCCCTCCCCCTGAACCTAACTGCAACCTCCCCCCATCAACGCCTACCCAGAAAATATTCCCGTGGCCAAATTTCTGGTTGCTATTTTACATTAGAGTCCATTTTTATCATTTACTGCTCAGGCCCACATTTTCCAGTTAAATTGAAATGCTGGAGCCCAATTCATAAGCTTCCACCTGGTGTTTGAAAAAGATTACAAAGCATAGTCAAGAAGCAATACGGCACCAAAAAGATGCTAACTGTATGCCCTCAAATCTTCTTTCACCCTCGTCTTGCTGAGCAGCCCCATAGCACTGCAGTTGGTGGTCTGAGCCCGAGAGCACCTGCGTAGCTTTACAAATCTTTTGATAGGTAAAAGAACCCTATGTGTGTGTTTTGACTGTGGATTAAGGTGCTTGGCTGGAATTGGCCTTTAGGCATGAGTGGCGGCGCAGGCACAGGTGCTCCATCTACAATTTCTTCCAGTTCCTCTCCGAGCACAAAGAAAACAGCCCGATGTATCCCTGTGTCAACATATCTCTACCTGTGTTTAATTTAAGATGTCAAATTCCTTCATAGAATTCTCTAATGATATGTTTAACCTTCCCTACTGATCATCTATTACAGCAGCCAGCCGCCCTTTTCCGTACGCTACAGAAACCTAAAACCAGGAGCAAATGACTTAATTGCGCTAATCCCAGACAGGTGGAATCACTTTCCTGAATTTCTACTGTATTTCAGCACTATGGTAACACTTTCCGAGGCTTCTCTTTAGGAGGCTAGGTATAAAGTATTCTTCCATGTGATAAACTGCAAGGACCACTAACAGTAGCCAGCACTGAACTAAAACTTAGCGTTGTCGTACTTTCGCATCAAAATTCACAATTATGATGCAGAATTGTAATGCAAAATTTCTGACACATTCATAATTCATTCCATGCATAATTACAAGACACAGACCATTTATATTGCACTTTTCTCCTGGCGGACTCAAAGCGCCAGAGCTGCAACCACTAGGGCGCACTCTATAGGCAGTACCGGTGTTAGGGAGGCTTGCCCAAGGTCTCCTTACTGAATAGGTCCTGGTTTGCAGAACAGGAAGAACCAAGATTCAAACCCATGTCACCTGTGTCAGAGGCAGTGCTCTGAACCAGTACACTGTCTAGCCACTAGCCATTATGTTGCGTAATTTCGTGATTATGCGTAATTATGTGAAAAATGTGAAATTTAATTTTGTGAGAAAAAGTTCCCTAATTTTTTTTTCAAAAAGACCATGTTGTTTTTCAGAAAATCAATTTGAAAAAAAATCATAGAAAAAATGTTTTTTAAAATATTACATTACTATTATGTTTTGCTGCTGTAAACCTATACCGAACAACACATAATCGTAATTTTGCATCGAAAGCCGCAATTACAATGCAAAATATCTGGCAAATTCACAATTCATTTTGTGCTTAACTGTGATAATGTTCAGGGTTGCTCGTAAACTACCCCAGCGCGAATCTACGCTTCGTAGTACGCAACTAAGCATCGTAGTTCGTAGGCGAAGTTTAAGAACTACACTTACGCATTTCCGCGTAGTCGTAGTCCCGCTATGCGTATCTTCGCCCGCTACGCGTAGTTGACGTATGTATTGCGAAGTCAACTACGCGTGCGGTAACTGCATTGATATGGGTCATTGCGCATGCGCAGAAATTTTATTGCCCTTTGTACGCATACAATTTCGCATTGGATGTTGGAATGTATGCTTATATTAGTTTGTGTATGCGCATAGTTAGCAGATTATTGCGGACATTTTTCCGCATAAGGGCATAAGCGGTCGCATCAACTACGCTACGCAATACGTGAAGCCTGCGTATTTTAATGCATAGTCTACGGTATGCTAACGTAGCGAAGTGGCTGATTTCGGAGCCGTAGATTGCATTTGCGTAAAAATACGCGTAGTTCCAGCGTAGTGAAGTTGGCTGCCTACGACCATCCCTGATAACGTTGCAGAATTCTGCAATTCCGCTTAATCACATACCTGCATGAATATGCAAAGGTATGATTTCGTGAAAACAAGCCAAAAAAAAAAAAAATCAAAAAGGCCTTGTAGTTTTTGAGAAAATTGATTTAAAAAATTCAAATAACTTTGGTTTCGAAACTCGATAAATCGTGTAGTGGCAGGACACCTCACACCTTGGCTGCACTGTGGAGCTGTTTGGGCTTGGCTTTTTCCGGAAAACCTGAGTGCCTCCATGCTACTGCATAGTCGTGAGTCATCCTGCAACCATGCAGTGCAGCTGCATTTGTTCATCGATTTTGTCAAAGACTACAAGGTGTTTTTGAAAAAGGGTTTTAGCTTGTTTCAAGTGGTTTCTGGCTTTATGTGAATATATGCACAAGCGAAATTCGCACATTAGGAACATTACTGACAGTAGACAGTAGCTAGATCCTAGTACCCAAGGCACAAGCGCCGGTGTCCAGGGTGTATCCCTGCCGACATATGCAGCTTACTGGCTCTTACAGTTCGAAGTCTCTTCTTTTTAGTGCAGAGTTGCGACTTTTACATTTTTGCCTGATGCTAAGTTTTAGTAAAATAATACACACTTTCTAAGATTAAAAATAGATTTTTTTTTCTCATAATTTGTTTTCTCATGCCCATTGACTTTACTGCATTTCATTAAAATATTTATTACACATGTAAGGTGTGCGCAATACACTTTTTCAGCTTAAACCATTGGCTGATGTTCTTTCAGGAATAGTCACCTTTTCCTTTTTAACAGTTTTAGCATTTTATTATTTTTAGGTGCCTGTAATAACCATTTGTGCCATAACTATCAATGTGCTAAGAACAGCTCTGCTGTTCCCCTACCCATGTAGGTGTCATGTGCACCCATGTAGCTGCCTGGTTTGCCTATGCCTAAAAATGGCCCTGTACTTTGGATGCAGTTTGGGACAATCAAAATCAAAAGGAAGTAGATTTGATTGACCTAATCCCCAGTTCAATACAATTTGTATGAAACCTGCATGCAAGCTGGAAATATGAGCATCTCATTGACCATCTCTCATGACAGGTACACTTTTTATGTATTAAAAAGAGTCACACAACAAAATAACAGACAGAAAACTAGTAGAGTTGTGATGGTGCTGAATAGAACAATAAGCCGGCTGTCCCGGACGAGCCCCCTTTGTGATAGGAAAATAATTAGCACATTAAAGCCGTGCCTCAATTTAATTTGTTAAATAGATTTAAATATAATTAGATTTATGGCCAGCTATTAGAGACGTTCAGGCTTCCCTGTATGGGAATCCCCACGTGGGTAACATAACATGCCTGTCAGTTTATAACAGCTCTATTATTATCTTGAGGCGTTTGCCTGCTTTTTTATTTCTGCCAAAATTATTTTTCTTTCAAACACAAAGAAAGATAATACTCAACAGAGGAAGGGGGAAGTCATAGCCCAGAGCCATCATTAGCGGGAAAAGCCAGATCTGCAGCAGAAAGGACTCTGACGGTGTGCGGCGGTACCGGCCAGGGTACGCTAAACTCATCTCTGCTTCTGCAAGAACATCAGCAACATTAATCTTTTCTTTTCATTCTTTTGAAGTTCACCTTTCTTAAAGTGAACATGAACTGTGTAAAAATATTTTAAAGAGAACCCGAGTTGGCATTTCATTACTTTAGTGGTGCACAGAGGCTGGTTGTGCACACTAACACCAGCCTCTGTTGCCCCATCGTGTGCCTCAAAGACCCCCCTGCTCGCCGCTATAGCCCCCGCAGTGCTGGCGACATGCAGCGCGTCGCCAGCACAATGTTTACCCTAATGCTGTCTGTCAGCGCCACTCCCCCGCCTCCTCCGCATCGCCGCTACCCGCCCGCGTCCCTTCCCTCCAATCAGCGGGAGGGAAGGGACGCGGGCGGGTAGCGGCGATGCAGAGGAGGCGGGGGAGCGGTGCTGACAGACAGCATTAGGGTAAACATTGTGCTGGCAACACGCTGCGTGTCGCCAGCACGGCGGAGGGTATAGCAGCGCGTAGGGGGGTCTTTGAGGCACACAATGGGGCAACAGAGGATGGTGTTAGTGTGCACAACCAGCCTCTGTGCCCCACTAACGTAATGAAATGCCACCTCGGGTTCTCTTTAAAATAAACACATGATGTGCCAGCAAATGAATATTACATACTTACCTCGCCGTCAGTTCCTCTCAGAAGCTCACTATTTTCTACCTTACAGTTCATCCTTACAGTTCTCAGAAGCTCACAACGTGTCCTTACCGTTCTGACAACATTTGTCGGAACTGAGATATATCCGCTGCTGTCAGTTATAACTGAAAGGGCAACTAATGTGAAAGGTAATGGCTGAAGTGGGCAATATTACAGTTTAAAAGTGTGCTGACCCAGAAGCTGTTATGGGGTAATGGCCATTTTTAAAACGAAGGACGCAGAATTCCATTGATCACAGTGGGCAAACAGGACGCAGGAGAGGAGAAAGAGATTGATGAGCAGACTATGCGTGAGGAAGTATGACATGTGCATGTTTATTTTGTTCTTTTAATTTTCAGTTCAGGTTTGCTTTAAAGTGAACATAAAGTGTAAAAAAAAATTAATTCAATCAGCACAGTCCGCAGAAGTTATAATAACATAGCGTATATATTTGAATGCTTAAAGAGACTCCAAGCACCTCTCATGTGCATGCCTTTAAGACAGGCGACTTCCAACTTCCAAGTTGTGCTATGACCCCTCCGGAGGAGCCTCTTGCATTGGCCATGCGTGTCACTTCCTCTTCCTGCTTCATTCAGTGATGCACTTCTCTAACTGAGAAGACAGGGGTGACCCAGAAGTTATAACATAGCCAAGATGGCAGCTGTGATTTTTAAATCGAAATTGAACAAAACTATTTGGTGAAGAACGGCGATTCAGCCATCAAATGAAAGAGGAGAGCACAAGCTACAGAAAGGTATGCATGTTTAAGTAGTTTGCAGTACAGGTCAGAGTCTTAAAGGCATGCCCATGAGAGGTGCTCGGTGTCCCTTTAAAAGTTGACCTTTTGTGCCAGAAAAGTTTTTTTTTGCTTAGCCACACCCCCTTCCGAAAAACTGCCATGGCAGTTTTCTGCTATTGCAAAGGCTTCTAAGAGATCATGACACGGGAGGGTGGGAGATGGCTCTTGGAGCAGCCCAGGTATGTATGAAAAGACTGTGTAGTGCTAACTACATTAATCACAGTGACATGATACAATGGCACATAGCAGAGCTGCTGCAGTGCATCCCTCCTGTTTAATATAAAAATCACCTGTTTGCAGGTGCAGGTGCTGGAATTTACACTTAAAGAGACACTGAAACTCGCTTCTTCTCTTATATTCAGCAGGGGCATTTGTTCCCCTGCTAAAACGCCGCTATCCCGCGGCTGAACGGGGGTCCCTTACCCCCCAATTCCCCCCCTGCAAAATCTATGACCAACTTGGTCGTAGATTTTGCTGCTCCTAGAGGCAGGGCTAACGGCTGCAGCCCTGCCTCACAGCGCGTCTATCAGCGGCGCATTGCCGCCTCTCCCCCGCCCCTCTCAGCGAAGGAAGACTGAGAGGGGCAGGGAGAGGTGGAGATACGCGCTGACAGATGCGCGTGAGGCAGGGCTGCAGCGGTTAGCCCTACCTCTATGCGGAAGAGATCCCCGTCGAGGACGGAAGGGATTTGGGGGGGAGGGGATCCCCGTTGTGCGGCGCGATAGCGGCGGTTTAGCAGGGGCACACATGCCCCTGCTGAATATAAGAGAAGAAGCGAGTTTTATACTCGCTTCAGATTCTCTTTAAAGTGGAACTGTAACCAAAGATTGAACCTCATCCCAATCAGTAGCTTATACCCCCTTTCCCATGATAAATCTTTACCTTTTATCGAATAGATCATCAGGAGTGTCTGTATGGCTGATATTGTGGTGAAACCCCTCCCACAGTGTGATGTCAGGACCATGACCCTGACAGTTTCCTATCTGTGAACCTCGTTGCATTATGGGAAATAACAGCTGTTTCCAACTGCCCAGCAACCAGTATCTTCCTCTGTGCATCAAAACCTGCCAAGGACAGCAACAGTGTCTGTGAGGTGTATGCAGGGGGAGGGGAGCAGTTTGTAAATGATTACCACTATCTAAAGCACATATTGGGGCTGATTCACTAAACAACGCTATATCATAATGTGCATACGGCGTAACGCTGTGTGCACTCGGCATAACGTTGCAAGCGCAATGAGGAAGTACAGTAGATCGTGTTCATTAGATGTGGTCGGTAGCGAAATTATAAAGAGCAATGATGTTTTTAATGCGCGTAATATTTTGCACCATTAAAGATTTGCACGCATACAAAATTATGTGTTATTAATTTAAATAGTATGTAGTTTAATAGCATATGCTTTAAAAACATAGCAAAGTTAGCATTCATTACCTAACATGAACTCATCTAGCCAACGGTTCCATCACTGAGGGAAAATGTAAACAAAAATATATATATAAAAAAAAATTAACATTTGTCCAGGACTATTCATACTTTTTAAATGTCATAATACTAATTTATGGGATCAAGCACATGCGAGCATCTGTAGGGTGCCAACAACACCATGTAAATACATGTTTCCTGGGGGGGACCTGGGGTGCAGTCAGAGGAGGCAACTTGGGGTCCAGCAGTGCAGGGGCCCTGGGTCAATTGTCCCCTTTATCTTTATGGCAGCTTCAGCACCTACTGTGCCCCAGCTTCACAGTGTCCCCAGCAGTGTGCTGCAGCTTCACAGTGTCCCCAGCAGGGTGCTGCAGCTTCACAGTGTCCCCAGCAGTGTGCTGCAGCTTCACAGTGTCCCCAGCAGTGTGCTGCAGCTTCACAGTGTCCCCAGCAGTGTGCTGCAGCTTCACAGTGACCCCAGCAGTGTGCTGCAGCTTCACAGTGTCCCCAGCAGTGTGCTGCAGCTTCACAGTGACCCCAGCAGTGTGCTGCAGCTTCACAGTGTCCCCAGCAGTGTGCTGCAGCTTCACAGTGTCCCCAGCAGTGTGCTGCAGCTTCCCAGTGTCCCCAGCAGTGTGCTGCAGCTTCACAGTGTCCCCAGCAGTGTGCTGCAGCTTCACAGTGTCCCCAGCAGTGTGCTGCAGCTTCACAGTGTCCCCAGCAGTGTGCTGCAGCTTCACAGTGTCCCCAGCAGTGTGCTGCAGCTTCACAGTGTCCCCAGCAGTGTGCTGCAGCTTCACAGTGTCCCCAGCAGTGTGCTGCAGCTTCACTGTGTCCCCAGCAGTGTGCTGCAGCTTCACAGTGTCCCCAGCAGTGTGCTGCAGCTTCACAGTGTCCCCAGCAGTGTGCTGCAGCTTCACAGTGTCCCCAGCAGTGTGCTGCAGCTTCACAGTGTCCCCAGCAGTGTGCTGCAGCTTCACAGTGTCCCCAGCAGTGTGCTGCAGCTTCACAGTGTCCCCAGCAGTGTGCTGCAGCTTCACAGTGTCCCCAGCAGTGTGCTGCAGCTTCACAGTGTCCCCAGCAGTGTGCTGCAGCTTCACAGTGTCCCCAGCAGTGTGCTGCAGCTTCACAGTGACCCCAGCAGTGTGCTGCAGCTTCACAGTGTCCCCAGCAGTGTGCTGCAGCTTCACAGTGACCCCAGCAGTGTGCTGCAGCTTCACAGTATCCCCAGCAGTGTGCTGCAGCTTCACAGTGTCCCCAGCAGTGTGCTGCAGCTTCCCAGTGTCCCCAGCAGTGTGCTGCAGCTTCACAGTGTCCCCAGCAGTGTGCTGCAGCTTCACAGTGTCCCCAGCAGTGTGCTGCAGCTTCACAGTGTCCCCAGCAGTGTGCTGCAGCTTCACAGTGTCCCCAGCAGTGTGCTGCAGCTTCACAGTGTCCCCAGCAGTGTGCTGCAGCTTCACAGTGTCCCCAGCAGTGTGCTGCAGCTTCACTGTGTCCCCAGCAGTGTGCTGCAGCTTCACAGTGTCCCCAGCAGTGTGCTGCAGCTTCACAGTGTCCCCAGCAGTGTGCTGCAGCTTCACAGTGTCCCCAGCAGTGTGCTGCAGCTTCACAGTGTCCCCAGCAGTGTGCTGCAGCTTCACAGTGTCCCCAGCAGTGTGCTGCAGCTTCCCAGTGTCCCCAGCAGTGTGCTGCAGCTTCACAGTGTCCCCAGCAGTGTGCTGCAGCTTCACAGTGTCCCCAGCAGTGTGCTGCAGCTTCACAGTGTCCCCAGCAGTGTGCTGCAGCTTCACAGTGTCCCCAGCAGTGTGCTGCAGCTTCACAGTGTCCCCAGCAGTGTGCTGCAGCTTCACAGTGTCCCCAGCAGTGTGCTGCAGCTTCACTGTGTCCCCAGCAGTGTGCTGCAGCTTCACAGTGTCCCCAGCAGTGTGCTGCAGCTTCACAGTGTCCCCAGCAGTGTGCTGCAGCTTCACAGTGTCCCCAGCAGTGTGCTGCAGCTTCACAGTGTCCCCAGCAGTGTGCTGCAGCTTCACAGTGTCCCCAGCAGTGTGCTGCAGCTTCACAGTGTCCTTACATTAAACGCTTATGTCAGCAATCGCAAATGATTAGCTATACCATCAAAGAAAGTTCACAGTTTGCATTCATACCACACACATAACACACAAAACAAGTCACACTACACAGTATCCACATGGTACAATGCCTACAGTGATATTCAATCAATAAAAGCTATGGTTGCTTGGCCAGATCAGTGAATAATGGCGCACAGCGCCTATGCATAAAAATGGCGCCGCATTAAAAAGATACGCTTATCGCTATTTATCATTAGTACTGCATAATAATGGTGCACAGGGAAAAAAGAAGAAAAACGGCACACACTAACGTTATTTATCAAGAGTGCCGTTCATTTGCCAAACAGCAGACGTTATTGCCCACAGTTACGTTATTTATCAATAGGGCCCTACATAAGCCAAACTGCAGACGTTATTTAACTGCAAAACGGTGAATGGATTTAATGTAACACTGTCAAGGTTAGGGTTAGGCACCATTGGGGGGTGGTTAGGGTTAGGCACCACCAGGGGGGTCTTAGGGTTAGGCACCACCAGGGGGGTGGTTAGGGTTAGGCACCACCAGGGGGGTGGTTAGGATTAGGCACCACCAGGGGGGTGGTTAGGATTAGGCACCACCAGGGGTGGTTAGGGTTAGGCACCACCAGGGGGGGGGGTCTTAGGTTTAGGCACCACCAGGGGGGTGGTTAGGGTTAGGCACCACCAGGGGGGTCTTACTGTTAGGCACCAACCGGGGTGGTCTTAGGGTTAGGCACCACCAGGGGGGTCTTAGAGTTAGGCACCACCAGGGGGGGGTTTAAGGGTTAGGGATAGGTACAGAGAGGGTTCTGTGTGTTAACGCTAAATAACAATAAGGCTTTAACGTTAAATAACAATAAGGCTTTAACGTTAAATAACAATAAGGCTTTAACGCTAAATAGCGATAAGCGGCAAACGGATTCGCGGCAACACCGTGCGCCATTATTCGCAGGCGCCATTTTCAGATGGATCCTGCTTGGCATTGTACACAAAATAAAATGAAGAAATAAAGAGGCCAAACCAGCTGAAGAATGTAAAGGACACATACAAACTTACCTGCCCAGTCTCAAACTATTCTAAAGCATGTGCTGTTGAGCAAAGCTTATATAGGCAAACAGCTGAAAAATGTTAACATTATACTTGTAAACTTCTACGCGCTCAAAGTAATGCGTCCTATCTACTTGTAGTGTGCTGTGCATTCGTAATGCACGCTGTGTATCCCCACCGTGCTTTGTGTAGTTATACCGCGTGCTTTGTAGTTCTACCGCGCTTAAAGTTTTATGCAGGCAATAAGGTGCGCAATTCATGTAGCGCTATAACATTATTCACTAGCGCTGTTTAATGAATCAACCCCATAGTGGTGTTCATAATCAGCATAGCACGAATTAAGAGCTAGTGGTTGGCGTGTCCAACAGGTCTAGGGGCCTCAACGCAGTCACAAACTCTGCAGTTCCTACACTATTACCCATTAGCGTAGAAACAACTGTTGCTGCTATATAGTCCATTTTCTACACAGAAGCAGGGAACTCACTAGTGCTGTTGGGGCCTCGCCCCGTATGACACTCCCCATGCATAACAGACATATTGCTAAGCCCAAATGTACTGAAGAGTATCACATATACGCTTAGTATATACTGGAAATGATCTTTTGTCCAGTGGTGTAGCTATGGGGTGAAGGGCCCTAGGCAAACTTTGGACTTGAGTTCTCTTTTTTAGCTTCTTCTAGTGTCCTTCTTAGCTCCTTTGGAGTCCCATTTACATTTCCACTTTGCTGCTCTCTTGTAATGTCCCCCATATAACTCTCTTGTAGTGTTGCCGTTGTCCTCCAGCAGTGCCCTCTCTTGCCCCCTTGAAGGACCCCTCTTCCCCCTGGTATTGCCTTAATTGCAGTGCTCTTATAGTGCTTCCATTGCCCCCCTGTAGTGACTGCATTGCTTTCTGTGTAGTTCCTCCATTGGCCTCGAGTAATGGCCCTATCCTCTCCCGCCTAGTTTGGCACTGGCAGCAGAGCATTTACGTACTTAGTTACCTTTCTTCTCCTGCTTGCATGGCCCCCGCCCTGTGATAAGTGATCACTGCCCTGAGGCCACATAGCTCCCATCTGTGCACTTTTGACTACTAGTCCTGCCATGTGATCAAAGGATCAAAAAGAGTTGGGGAATGATGACATCGCTGAGAGCCACTATGAGGCTGGGCAGTGATAAGAGGGCAAGGAGTCTGACAGCAGTACAGGTAGAATAACAGATAGCGTTCAGGTTTTACCACCATGTTCAGTATTCAGAGATCCAGCTAGCAGTGGTTATGAGAACTCTTGCAGGACCACTGGGAATAAGAAGCCTCCAAAACCCTTGTTCCTACACCACTTCATGTGTTTGTGTTCCATCAACAGGCACACCAAGCATCTACATTCACTTTTCCTCTAAAGCTAGATATACACTTTACATTTCCTTTGGCTGAAACAATCACTTCTTATTTTCTCAGTTAGTAATCTAGTGTGTACAGGAGTTTGCATATGCTGCAGTGATGCATTGTGGACACCTCAGAGCTCACTCCAACCTGAATAATCGCAAATACCTTGTTTTAAGAAATCAAACTTCTATTTATCAGTGTACAGAAACTTTGTTTTTTTTTTAGAAGAACAAAAAAGTGCATGGAAATCGCTCAATCGTACTTCAGGACAGTGCCAGGACCAGGACAGCCAATCCAAGAAGCAAATGTTAAACATATCCAACGTTACATCATACATCTTTGATGTGATGACATTGGATATGTCTATAATAAAATAATTGGATTTTTTTTTGGACATTGTGCGGACCTATCCTTGTTTGACGGTTTTTTTTAGAAGTTGTAAGAAGGGGTCTACCTAACAAAAACAAAATATGCATCATCTCAAAGTATAGGGTCAGAAGGCTGTTGGCAATTGTTCCATAAAAAAAGTTGAGAAGACCAGAGAATACAGGTAGAATGCTCTTAGTAGGATCTTTCTAACAAAAAAAAAATGAGCCTGGTCTCAGAGTAGAGGCAGAAGCGGAGCCGGATCATCCACAAGTCAAATTTAGGCTTTTTTCTAGAGCCTGGAGAAAGACTATGGCGCTAATGGATACCAGCTCCCACCAAATCTCACTAAAAAAGCCAGGTGACCATCAGCAGTTGGCAAAAACTGCTATTATTATTAGTATTATTTATTGTATTTATAAAGTGCCAACATATTACGCAGCGCTGGACAATAAATATATACAATGATACAAGGATGACAGACATAACAAGGTTATACAACATAGAGCAAAGTTATACATGCAAATTGTGCTATCTTGCTCAGGGCCCAATTTCCTCTTAGGGCTCGTTTCCACTATTGCGGTGCAGAATCGCCTGGATTCCACCGCTGTTGAAATTCCATGAATTAGCATGCGGATGCGAATTTTTGCGCGTTTTTTGCCGCGAATTCGCATGCGAATTCGCATAGGTGAGGGTATATGCGAAATTAACCATGTCACTGCCTGTTTGAATTACATTGGTACCTATGCGAATTCGCATGCGAATTCGCATGAAAATTCGCATACCATAGCCGCATGCGAATTTCCTATTAAATACATTAGCGGCGATTCGCATGCATTCCACTCGCAGGCGAATTCGTTGGCTCTTTTGTGCGTTTTTTTACCGCTGAAAAAAACGCACCTCAACAACGCTACAGTGGAAACAGGCCCATCCACTTGCATTACATGTGCGAATCTGCATGCGTTGGACGCATGCAGATTCGCGATAGTGGAAACGAGCCCTTAATCCTTTTCTGGGCAGAAGGTTCCTGGAGTTGGTTTCCTGAAAAATGTAAAGTGCTTTGCTGGGGTCTTCATAAAAAAGAAAAATCAGGTTTATACAGGCATATTTTGCAGTGTTTCATTTTTCCTTTTTGTTGGGGGTTTGAAAGAGAGAGAGGTAGGTCAGAAAGAGGATAAATAAGCTGCTATCCTAGGACATGGCTAGATAAACAGCCAGTGCTGTGTGTTGTGAGTGAGTGCGTGTGTACAGGGAAGTCTGAGATCCAAGTATGGTTCTTATTGAGCAAGGTCAGGCGGTCCACGTTATCTGTTGATGGATGGATACATCTGTCAGTTACTACCCACAGATGCTGAACAGACGGTGTAGCATTTTCTATGTGCTGCAGTTGAAAGGCATAGCCAACAGCACACCGAGGAAGTGACGGGAGTGACAGGTTTCTGTGAAGCTCTGTTGATCCTTGATTGCAATGAAGGGCATTAAAGTGAACCTGAGGCGGCTCAAAAAAAAAAAAGAGACACCTAGGTAGAGGAAAGCCTCTGGATAGTCTAGAAGCTCCCCATCTCCTCCTCACCCTCACCACCCTCACCATCTTCCGATCAGAAACTAAAATTCCTGAGGTTTTCCAGTTTTTGTGGCAAATCACCACATCCTCTGGTCCAATATTACAGAGTATTTTCGTTTTTCATTTTACCCCGAAAATTCAGAAAATCGGAAATACTCAGTAGTATTGGACCAATCAGAGAATGTGATGATTTACAGTGGAAATCGGAAAACCTTGGAAATGTTCGGCCAATCAGAAGACTCAAAAATACTCATCAGAGTCTATTGATTGGCTTCAATTACCGCAGCGATCCAATTTCCGTTTCTGCATTCTATGATTGGTTGAATGCTTCTGAGTTCGGAAGTATTCCGCCAATTAACTGTTCACAAGTATTGGTATTTAACGGAGCAAAAATTGCGGACATGCACAAAATATTACAAATTTTGTAAAAACCCAATATGTTTTTGGAATTCAGAAATCGGAAATAGCATCACTGTTGGTATACCATGGAATCAGAATTTGGCATTTGCAGAAAGCGGAATTTTAGCAGAATGACAAATCGGTATTTCCGAGCATCCCTACTGTGAACATATCTGATAAGAGCATGTCGAATATGTCCTCGTGGACGTGAAACCCACTGTGTACAAATTCAGCCATCCTGTGCCTGCACGGCCGCCCCTGAAGGTAAGCCAAAGGTGCTCATCTTATCTACCACTGACACAGATGGAAAGCATTGCAAACTCCACTAGCCGGGTAATTGTAACCACTTGAGGACCACAGTGGTAACCCCCCCTAAAGACCAGGCACATTTTCACTAAAATGGCCACTGCAGCTTTAAGGCCAAGCTGCAGGGCCGCACAACCCAGCACACGAGCGATTCCCCCCTCCCCCTTCCCCCCCCCCCCCCAACTGACCTCTCTGTTGGTGGGGTTTGATCGCCCCTAAGTTGTTTTTTTTTTTTTAAATAAATATTTACGTCTTTTTATTATTTTTTCCTATTTATTTTTTTTTCCCCAAAAAATCTCTCCCTCCCCCCAGCCGGTCAATCATGGTGATTGGCTGTCATAGGCTTCTGCCTATGAGAGCCGATCGCTCTCTTGTCCCCCAGGGGGACAGCCGTGTAACACGGCTGTCCCCAGTACATCGCTGCTGCTGATCACAGCGCTGTACATGTAACTAGACAACGGTTTCGCCGTCTTTACAGTTTCCCGAGCGGCAATTGCCGCTCAGAGACTGAAGGCGGGGCAGAGTTCCGCCCCCCGAGTAGGAGATGCGCGCGCAGCCTGTGCGCGATTTCCTGCAA
The DNA here is from genome assembly GCF_040937935.1 of Hyperolius riggenbachi. Classification (NCBI taxonomy): domain Eukaryota; kingdom Metazoa; phylum Chordata; class Amphibia; order Anura; family Hyperoliidae; genus Hyperolius; species Hyperolius riggenbachi. Next base: position 531,822,049 of record NC_090647.1, read on the forward strand.
ATCCCAGCAGCAGGACTTGACGCCAATCGGCGTTAGGCGGTCCTGGGGCTACCGCCGCGGCCACGCCCAGTGGGGTTAATAATTATTAATGTAAAAAAACTTTCGAAGAAAAAACACATCAGCATGAGCTAGGGCCTTACCGATCAATGAAAGCACTCTTTGTGTATCGTGCTTGATTATGCATCCTGCCCACAGAATAAAGTGAACTTGAATTACTTCCACTACTACTCCAGTGTATGATCTGGCATTGTGTATCTTACTGCTTATTGGCTGTATTGTGTTGTCTGTCACCCCTACTATCTTCCTCTGTAAACTAATTTATTGTCAGTGCTGCATAACATGTTAGCTCCGTATAAATCCATTAAATATTAATAATAATTAGGGATGATCAATGGGATGCAAATTCTTCTGATATTATGCAAATTATTTTATGCAAATGTATGCAGTTTGAAAATGGACCAATCAATTTAAACCCAGGTTTAAATTGATTGGTCCATTTTCAAGCTGCATATATTTGCATAAAAAAATTGCAGAAATTTGCATCAACTCGGAAGAATTTGCATATCTTTGATCATTCCTAATAATAATTAGATGCTTCTTTAAAGAGGAACTGCAGTGAAAATAATATAATGAATAAAATTGATTATTTTTTACAATATTTATTTATAAATGATTTAGTCAGTGTTTGCCAATTGTAAAATCTTTCTTCTCCGATTGACATTCTGAAATGTATCAGTGGTGGTGACAGCTTTAATTCTCTCAGGTGATCTGTGCAGAATGTTTGTTACTGAGCGTTCTATGCACAGAGGGTGATTCTGCTTGCTTGGCAGTTGGACAAAGCTGTTATTTCCCACAATGCAATGAGGTTCACAGACAGTAAACTGTCAGACCATGGTCATGACATCACACAGTGGGAGGGGTTTCACCACAATATCAGCCATACAGACCCCCCTGATGATCTATTCAAGAAAAGGTAAAGATTTATTGTGGGAAAAGGGGTATCAGCTACTGATTGGGATGAAGTGCAATCCTTGGTTAAAGTTTCTCTTTTATGCTGGGCATACATGGTGAGTTTCTTCTTATCAATCGAGCCTCTGATGGCTCGATTGATAATTTACGACCTGTCCGATACCACGCCGGATCGATTCCCCGCTTGATACCGGCGGGCAGGACAATGGGCAAAAACGAAAAGCTTATAAGAAGTGCCCGCGGGGACGAGCGGGAATCGATCCGGGCGGCTGCGGGGACAAGCGGAGACGTGCCCCTGGCTCGATTTCGGCGCATAATCTAACCGTGTATTCCCAGCATAAGGGATAGTAAGAGGCTAGATCAATGTGTAAAAATACTGGTAATGTGTCAGTTCAATACATCAAAAAAGAAACGGCACTCAGGAGCTGTATGCAGCAACAAGCTGTATTGGAGCAAGCGATAACACTACATGTTTCGGGCGGGGCTCTTCATCAGGTGAAGGGCCCCACCCGAAACATGTAGTGTCATCGCTTGCTCCAATACAGCTTGTTGCTGCATACAGCTCCTGAGTGCCGTGTCTTTTTTGATGTATTGTCTATGGATGTGCAGGGGTGGTGTTCCTGCTAGACGCTGAGCACTGGCTGGACGATTGTGATATCGTTTGTTCCCAGAGTAAGGAGGTCTTCTTTGCTAATGTGTCAGTTCACTTTATACTGTATGTGCAAATTAATTTGCATTTGACTTGATTCTTGTTTATTTATTTGAATAGCTTCCCTTTGTTTCGGAGATGGGAAGGGATGCTACAAGTGAGCCCAGGATGTTTATGGTTTGAATGCAAGACCTCCAGACAGCTAAAGGAAAATCAACCAGCAAAGAATGTACACATGTGGATTGTACGCTTTCCAATACAATGTGGGTGTTCAGAATAAATCGATGTTCTGCACACAAGTGCCAACCAGATGAGTTCACTGCGAGTATGAAGTAAACATATCTTGCTTTAGACTTTTTTAAGGCAAACCTGACCCAAACGTTCCTTCCTATCTTCTCTTCCATGTTCTGTAAGTAAATACAGTAGTCTCAGTTATCCAGCACTGATGGGGATAGGCTGATGCCAGATAACTGCACTTATTGGTTGCTTGAGGGATCGTTTCCACTATTGCGGTGCGGAATCGCCTGGATTCCACCGCTGATGAAATCGCATGCGGATGCGATTCTGCATGCGATTTTTTGCCGCGAATTCGCATAGGTGAGGGTATATGCGATTTTAACCATGTCACTGCCTGTGTGAATTTACATTGGTACCTATGCGAATTCGCGGCAAAAAACGCATGGGGAAAATGCATGCGATTTCCCTATTAAATACATTGCATGCGATTCGCATGCATTCCACTCGCAGGCGAATTCTGCGGCTCTTTTGTGCGTTTTTTCACCCTGAAAAAAACGCACCTCAACAATGCTACAGTGGAAACAGGCCCATCCACTTGCATTACATGTGCGAATCCGCATGCGTTGGACGCATGCGGATTCGCGATAGTAGAAACCAGCCCTAAGACTCAATGTTACAAATAGGCCTAGCCAATACTATATAGACATTACTATATTAACTAAATGTAAATACTAAATTAAATAGATTAACCTTGGAGGACCCGTGGAACCCAGTCTTTAAAGTGGACCTGAACTCTTGCACAAGACAGAAGGAAAACAGAGAGAAATGCACCCTGTATGTATTTAGAGAGTTTAGCCTGTCTGTTTCCCCATCATCTGTGACTAATCACAACTGTAATTTGATCTCTCAGCTTTGTCAGCACTGAAATCTTGGCAGCCTCGGCATAGCAGCTAATTTGTAAACACAGGAAGTAGACACTCTGCAGATTTATTGCAGGATTTCTATCAGCCTAAGGGCCCATTCACAATTGTAAAATGCAAAACGCTAGCGCTTTTGCTAGCGTTTTGCTCAGGTGATTTTTTTTTGCGTTGAGCGCAAAAAAACGGCATTCATGCTTGGCGATTTTTTCGCGATCGCGTTTAGTGCTTCTATAGCACTGAAATGTGATTGCCAGGAAATCGCCTGAAAATGGGGCTGGCTACACGTTTGCGTTTGGCGATTTGCGTTAATCGCTGGTGATTAATGCAAATCGCCCAAGTTAGAATGGGCCCTAATACTTTAAGCCATAGACCCCGAACAAGCATGCAGCAGATCCGGTGTTTCTGACGTTCTTGTCAGATCTGACAAGATAAGCTGTATGCTTGTTTCTGGTGTTATTCAGATACTACTACAGCCAAATAGACCAGCAGGGTATTGCTTAAAACGAAATAAAAATGGCAGCCTCCATATACCTCTCACTTCAGTTGTTCTTTAAAGCGAACCTTAAGTCACCTAAAAAAAATGAGATGAACTCACCTGGGGCTTCCCTCAGCCCCCAGCAGACGATCGGTGCCCTCGCAGCTCCGCTCCGATGTCCCAGGACCCGCCGGCGACGACTTCCGGTTTCGCCGTCACCGGCCGACAGGCATGGGAACGCGAGTGATTGTTCGCGTTCCCAGCCTGTATATCGCCCCCTATGCTGCTATTGCGGCCTCCTGGGCCTGCACAATAGACTCCTGGTGACGTCAGTGGGAGGGCGCGGCCGCGCAGGTGTAGTGGTTTTACGACTTTAAAGTCGGGAATTCCAGAAGTGAACCGGAGCATCGGTGAGTGGCTGTGTGGGCACAGGATGTCTGCGATGGACCATTAGAAGCCCCGGGTACGTCCAACTCTTTTTCCCCCGACCCCCTACAGTATTCCTGTAAGTCTTTTAAGTATATCATAAGGCTGCTTTAGAAAAAAGGTGAGAGCAGATATCAGTGCTGGTAGATCGAATGACATGATTGTTGATGTTACAATTCTCATCACCTACTTTATGTGCGCTGCAAGTTGTGTTCCAATGTTACAGTCATGTCTTTTTTATTTTAATGCAGGGATTCTGGGAAATATTATGAGGAATCTGTTGTTCTTCCTACTTTGGGTGTCACATCTTTGCTTCCATGAACCGCTTATATTCAGTTACCTCCCGATTGCCAATTCAATTTCCCTTCAGTTGGACTGAGGTTGAATTTCCTAGGATGTGGCCTAAAGTACTTGGAGTCAGCATGGAATTTCATCCCGCAGCCTAGAAACCAATCAGAAGGTGGGACTGGGGTTGCATGCAGGGGAGGGGTCAGCTCAGGAGCACTATCTGATAACGGGAGGGGGCAGAGTCAAATTGGCACTTCAGCCCACTGCCTGGGAACCAATCAGGAGTTTTGAGTGGGGTCAAGTTTAGGGGAAGGTAAGCCCAGGAGCACTTTCTGGTAGAGGGAGGGAGTAGAGTCAGCTTGGCACTTCAGCCCACAGCCTGGAAACAAATCTGGAGTTGGGACCAGGGTCACATGTGCACATGTGGGGGAGCAGCTCGGGAGCACTGGCAGGTAGAGGGAGGGGCAGAGTCAGCTTTGCACTTCAGCCCACAGCCTGGAAACCAATTCAGAGGTAGAAGCAGTGTCATGTGCAGGAGAGGGGGTCAACCCACGAGCACTGTCTGTTAAAGGAAAGAGTCAGAGTCTGCTTAGCACTATAAGTAAGTATATTGCAGCAGGCTTTTGGATTGGTACAGCATTTCCATTCTATTTGGCTACTGCAGACATAGGGCTTGTTTCACTAAGACAAAAAGCATGCCTTATCCAAGTTAACACACCTTATCAGAGATAACACACCTTATCCGAGTTAACACACCTTATCAAATGTAACACACCTTATCAGAGTAGCATAGTGAACATGCAGGGCCTCAGGGCATGTCGAGTGGAGCTCGTCATTGCCAATTAGCAGGCAGAGGTTTGTAGCACTCGCTATGCTACTCTGATAAGGCGGGTTAACGTTGATAAGGCGTGTTATCTCTTATAAGGCGTGTTATCTCTGATAAGGCAAGTTAACTTGAATAAGGCATGTGATTTGTCTTAGGGAATCAAGCCCATAGATTTTCATGCCATAGCTAATTTCCTTTTGGCGGCAGAAGCGTACGGCACCTTCACTGTTCTTTACGCCGAGTTAATACATTTTTTTTAAACCCCATAAAATAACAGCACATCAGCAAAAGCAATTAACACACTGACCACTTCTGTCAAAAATACTTTCAGCAAGTTTATTATAAAAATATAAATGTTTCCACTACAAATCATTTTACATTAGTCAGAGGCCACCTAAAATTGCACATTTTGAAAACTAACTCAAACTAAGTCATTGAAAAACAAAACAAAAACACAAAAAAAGATAAAAAAAATCAAATATAAATGCAGATTAGGTCAATCAACGCAATTTTATAATAAAAAAAGCTAAATACAAACAGCAAACTAAGTATATTGACATAAATAAATAATTGGCCAATCGCCTTTCGAATACAGACAAAATAATAATGAAAACACAGTAATAGGAATATTCTGGTTTTATTTTATTTTATTTTTTTTCCATTAAAGTTGTTTTATAGTGATGGCCTTGAAAAAAAAAACAAAAAGAAAAAATTCTAGTACTCCAAAGGTAGAAATTATTGAATGCTATGTACTAAATACATTATGTACAGAAAAGGCTTAAGCCTCCATAGGAACACTTGCAGACCTTGAAAAAGCAAGCAAAATGCGTGTGTGGTATGGTTTATACTGAAAGCGGCCCATTGAATACATCACAACCGTGAGGCTGAAGAACCCTCATTATCATTGCCAGAAGAGACAAATAATGGATAGAAATGATGAAAAAGTCCATTTAGATTTACATTGGTATAAGTGGCAGCCTAGGAGGCCGCGGGATTCAGGCTAAATGCGAGCCTGTACAGTCCATTACTAGCTGTTTTGTATGCACAATGATAACCAGCCATATTTCTAAGTAAAGAAATTGTGTTTTGAATTATTCAGAGGATCTCCAAACTGTCTATGCCTGTTAAAGCAATTTAACACCCTTCTCCAGGCAAGCTTTTATTTAAAAAAAAAACAAAAAAACCCTAGGTTCTCCCCCCCCCCTCCCCCAGTTTTGAAAGATATGAATGACATGTTTAAAATTATAATAAGTATCTTAAATTCCCTGTTTTCAGAGGCATTTACATTTCTGCTGATGCTCAGTGCCATGGAGAAAAGACTGGCAAGCTCCCTGCACAGACTTTAAGAGCATCTCATTCGAACCACGCCTACTCCTATCCAAAGCATCCCCCTGTGGTTAGCTCTACAGGAAGGGTAATGTAGAGAGGCTTGGTCACGCCTCTTCTCCAAAAAAAGCAGTGCTACTATTTTAGACCCAGGGGCAGCACTGAGCAGTGGCAGATACATCACTACTGCAAATAACAGGGAAATATTGATTGTTTATTCCATTTATTATTATTCATATTTGATACAAGTAGTGAGAGAGTGAGGAGGTACGACTCCAGTCAAAATAATTTATTTTAGAGTTGGAGAAAGTAAGGATAGCGTACTCTTTATATATGATTTCTTTGGATCCTGGCTGAGATATATCCTCACTTTCGGAACCAGTAACAGGGTCACAGAAAACAGGAAGTGAGGTTAAAACTCTTTTAATGCAATCTGTACTCCCACTGACAGTTACTTACTGCTGTACCGACAGGGTCGTAACTTTTTTTCCTGAGTTTTCTCCTCTGCGATATTTTAACACGTTGTCAATAAAATATCCTTTAAGCCACCAGGAAGCAAGAGAATGCTCAAAATAATTTTGATAGTATTTTTTTTCACTTACTTTTTGGAACTTTTTTAACTGCAAAGTACAGAAAAATCAGGAGTTTAGGTAAATTGAATAAGGGACAATATCTCTCTATGTCAATAAGTACAAGACAGAACCCATATATTTGACTTGCTAATGCTAAGGTGGCTTCTTGACAAAGCTAACAGATCTAGCACCATGAATTTAAGAGATCCTACAATGCCTTATGGTTCAGCAATAGATTAGCCAAGCTTCGATCATTGGTAGAATTTTTTTTTACAAATGCTCCTAAGTTAATCTCTGTTTGGTAAATCGATTAATTGCATAAGCAGTACGTTTAAACATGATTGTCAGGTCACTCCCTAGAAAACCTATATTGGCATGGCCAACTTAACTGTCTTAAGATGATAACATCTCAACTCAGCTTTTAATGCGGTTGTCAGTCTAGTAGAAGCTATCGGCATGTAGAAGATGAAAAAATCCTACAAGAGCCATACAAAACTATATTAAATAGAAAATTAAAAAAAAAAAAAACATAGTGTAGTGAAGTACATCTTTCACCTACCTAGAGAATGCATCATATTTATAAGATGCTGATGATATTGCAATCTATGAAGAATGAGGGCAGCCAATGAGGAGTTAACTGGAGAATACTGCTCTAGGGTAATATTACATGCAGACCATTAATTTAGATTGTATTTGTGAACTTGAGCAAAAGCCTACAAAGGTGAGTATACAGGCAAGCACAAAAACATCTTCCATTCCTAGAGCCGTGGCTCTTCCAAACAGCCTTGTTGACTAAAAGCACCCCTGATTTTTTTATTTTGGGGGGGGGGATTTAAACAAGCCCATGGGAGCAAGGTTAGCAATCCAAACAAGCCTGGCGCTTATGTTGTTTTTAGGGTGCCTCTTGTTTCCAGTCCCCAGCCCTCCTCTTCTATGACTGGCTTCCTGAGTCGAAAAGCCTATGAGACGTTTCCACCAGCAGTGATGAGCGAGTCAGAACTGCACATGCCAGAGTTCCATCTCTTCCTGTCCAGTCAGGAAGTGTAGGAATTTTGCCAAGAGTGACAAAGACAGTATGAAATAAAACATTCTGTTTTGTAATTTGTAATGCAAGGAGGACTGGAAAAAAAAACAGAGAAAAAAACTCCAATGAGTTTTTATGGCTAGGCCTCATTTCCTATTAAAACCACTTTTCTCCATTTAGATCTCAAATACAGGAAGGAAGAAGTAATACTGATAACATCCCCACACTTGAAAAAAAAAGTTTCTAACCTTTTATGTACAATATTGAAAACTAATGTTTGACAGAACATTTGTGGAACTAGGCGTTAAAGTAGTCTGTGGGATACAAAACGGTGGCTTTTGATGCTTATCCTCCGGACACTCTGGTTTCCTCCCAAATCCCAAAAACATACAGATGAGTTAACCTCCTTGCCGGTCTAAAAAATCCGGCAAGGAGGCAGCGCCGCACTTTTTTTTAATTTTTTTTTTTCTAAATCATGTAGCGAGCCCAGGGCTCGCTGCATGATAGCCGCTAAGCGGCGGCATCCCCCCACCCACTCCGATCGCCTTCGGCGATCAGAGTATGCAGGGAATCCCGTTGAGAACGGGATTTCCTGCAGGGCTTCCCCGGTCGCCATCCCCGGTCGCTTCCCCGGTCATAGACGTCGTGACGTCAGAGGGAACCCCGATCCGCCCCTTAGCGCTGCCTGGCACTGATTGGCCAGGCTGCGCAGGGGTCTGGGGCGGGGGGGGGGGGCGGCTCGGCGCGGCGGGTAGCGGCGAATCGGCGGCGAGCGGCGGCGATCGCGTACTACACGCAGCTAGCAAAGTGCTAGCTGCGTGTAGGGAAAAAAAATTATGCAAATCGGCCCAGCGGGGCCTGAGAAATCCTCCTGCGCAGGTTACCCCGAGCTGAGCTCGGGATAACCGGCAAGGAGGTTAATTGGCTTGTCCCTAAATTGGTCTAAAGGTGTGTACACATGTCTGATTTTTTGACTGATTTTCGTTTAAACTGGTTATCTGAACAACTTAATGTGCAAACAACAAGTCGTTCAAACGTCATGTACACACAGACCAACTGAACGGCTGATATGCTAATTTCACCTAATTTACATGTTTGACTGGACAATGGACTCAATAGAACAATGGACTAGATCTAAGGACTGATCAAACAACTGTATGTCTGAATGACTATTAATTGGACAAACGACTAGTCGTTTGTACACACGTGCGGACCCAACAGCCGTTTGAACGTCAGTTAGTCCAACGGATCCGCCAAGCGGATCAGGCAAACCGGCTGTTATCAGTCGCTCAACTGAGCGTACACACGCCCGACTTGTCATCCAAACGACCGTTTTGAACGGCAGTTGGTAAAAAAATCAGACGTGTGTACATACCTTAAGGTTTTGATGGCCAGGCTTGCTCAAATCCGGTCCGGGAGACATCCAGATAGTTGCTATCCGGATATCTCCCAGTAAAGCTGTGCGGGGGAGGGGGGGGGGGCAATCTTACCTGTATGACGTCTTCTTCAGTCCGTCCCTGGCGCCTCCCACGATGCGCTCCAAGCGCCGCATGTGCCGGTCATGTGACTACTAACACTTCCTCCTTCAACCCAGAAGAAGGAAGTGTTTGTAGTTACGTGACCGGTGCATGCGGTGCTTGGAGCGCATCGTGGAAGGCGCCAGGGACAGACCGAAGAAGACGTCATACAGGTAAGATTGACCCCCCCGCCCGCACAACTTTACTGGGAGATATCTGGATAGCAACTATCCGGATGTCTCCCAGACCAGATTTGAGCAAGTTTGATGATGGACTACTATGGTAGGGATTCGATTGTGAGCCCCTCTGAGGGACAGTTAGTGACAAGACTACATACTTTGTACAGCGCTGCGGAAGATGTCAGCGCTTTATAAATACTAAATAATAATTCCAATGAAACAAACATTTTTTTAATGTCCCAAAATGGCGCTTCATTTTCAGGACGTACAATGTCAATTCCGTCTGTTTTGAGATGGCAATGCTCTATAAAAATCAAGGTTATAAATAATGCTAAAAATAATACTAATAGTAAAAACGAAATGAGAAAAATAATTATTGGAAGATCCCAGAAATGTTATATTTTAATGTTATACGTAAAACAGTATAAATTATAGAGCTGCTTTAGATTTTTTTTTTTGCATCTGTATTATTTCACAAAGTTATTTAGAAATGCAGAACAACTGAAGTCACCAAGTGAAATCATATTTACTTAGAAGAGCAAGGCAGCCTTATAAATTTCCACTTTAACATCACATATATTGCTTAATACATATGTAAACGTAGCGGCCGGACCATCGTTACACTGTCAGGAAATCTCAATAAACTTTTGAATTAGAAAAATATTCAACAACTTTAAACAGTAACTCATCTCTGGGGTTTAGTAGTGGAACAATATACTGCAGGCATGGATTATTGTGTATTACTCTATGAACTATTTTAGGTTAGACCCTTAGATGCATCTATGGCATACAGAAGATATTATTTATCGCAGACTGTAATTTGCTCAATTGCACCTAAAAGTGCAAAAGATACAGGAAGGCAATTTTGTAACTTTTTTTTATGAAAATGATTATATACTTAAAGCGGAATATAACCCTGCATTTCAACTTTGCTCTAAAACATTATTTACAGTATATTATATGCAACCAGCATTTTCTTTTTACTAGACCAGCATTGGAAGGGTTACACAGGGCTTTAAAGTTCCTGGAGATTTCTGCAGACCATCCGAAGCTGACATAGATACATTTTGTTTACATAAATGTATCTAAGTGTTGAATGTGACTCACTCTCTCTGACTGAGAAGGAGCTGGAGGACAGCCAAAGACTGTGTAACATTTCTCAATAGATACATTTAACTAAATAGAATGTAACAATCTGAACTTCTGCATATCTCTCCACAGGACTTTAAACCTCTGTGTTTAACCCTTCCAATGCTGGTCTAATAAAAAAATGCTTTTTGCATATAATATGCTGTAAATAATGTTTTAGAGCAAAGTTGAAATGCAGGGTTATATTCCGCTTTAAAGGAGAAGTAGACTTTTTTTTTTATGTTGCAGTCACTTACAGTAGATTGGAAAAAGCTGAAAGATCTGACTTTGGACTAGTCCAACTCTTCATGGGCAATCCTCAGAATTCCCTTTATTCTTTTTAAAAACACTCCCTTCTAAGGATCTATTCAAAGATGTGGGCCGGCCTTCCTACGGGTTTGCACAATATTTTGTCAGGTGGACTGAGCAACTGAAGTTTAGTAAGCTTTTGTAAATATACCTGAGATTTCACCATAAGAAGATAGGATAGTCCAAAACCTAACAGCTCTGTCTGATTTCCAGCTCCTACTGTAAATGACAGAGGCATAGAAAAAAGGTGATTTATAGTTCATTTTATTCTGGGAGAAATGAATATTTATATTTATGTAGTTTAAATGTTATGATTTTTTTGCAATAGTTGTCCTTTAATGAACCTGGTCCCACCTCCTCATATGACCGTTTTCTAACCTCTGCATTGGTGCAGAGACTGGGAGATGACAATGGATAGCTGTTTGCATTTCCTCAAAATAGATATTTGAGTTAAGATGAGGCCTACCGAAGCTAATGGAGCGATTGTATTAGTAGGCAGTCTGTCTTTTTAATTAATTAAATTTTTTGTTTATATTACTTTTGTCATTAGAGTTCAGGTAAACTCTAAACAGCCTTGGATGAGATTAGATGTGAGATGTGTGTTTTGCTGAATAGGTTATGATTTAGACTTAAAGAGAATCTGAAGTGAGATTAAAACTCGCTTTTCACCTTATATTCAACAGGGGCATGTTTGCCCCCAGCTAAAATGCCGCCATCCCGCGGCAGAACGAGGGGTCTTTACCCCCCAAATCCCATTCGTGATGTCCGGAGATCGCTTCCTGTTGAGGCAGGGCTAATGGCCGCAGCCCTGCCTCTATGCGTGTCTATCAGCGCTGATCGCCGCCTCTCCCCACCCCTCTCAGTCTTCTTTCACTGAGAGGGGCGGGGGAGAGGCGGAGATCCGCCGCTGATAGACGCGCATGGAGGCAGGGCTACAGCCAAAAGCTCTGCCTCCAGGAGCAGCAAAATCTACGACCTAGTTGGTGGTGGATTTTGCAGGGGGGATTTGGGGGGCAAAGACCCCTCATTCTGCAGCGGGATAGCGGCGTTTTAGCTGGGGCAAACATGCCCCTGTTAAATATAAGGTAAAAAGCGTTTTAATCTCGCTTCAGAGTCTCTTTAAATACTGTAAAAGATATAGGTGCATAGAGACAAATACTAAATAAATATTAATTTACAACAGACTAAAAAGATATTACATTTACTGCAGAGTTTCAAAGCTTTTAAAATATGGATTAGAGCAGAAAATATAAGAAACAAGGAAAACAAGTTTAAAGTCAACCTGTCATGTAAAAAAAATAATAGATTTTAAAGGATAAATTGCAAATAAAACAATGATTATAAAAAATAAAATCAACAAACAAACAAAGCAAAACAGCAACATTAAAAGTAATCATTCTGTCACGGGCTTTAGATATCCCATACACAGGACTACAATACACTGCATAACACCCCAGAAGGCCAGAATGAATGTTATTTTCAATATTTATGCAGAAGGATACCTTGTTTCAACAATGATTTCACGTTTTATTATTTTCAGGCATCCTGCTTCTATAAGGCATTTTTTATTCTGCTGCGCTGAACAAAAACAAAAAGCAATACACTTCATCTTCAGGCTAAGTTCTAAATATAACATTTGAAAGTTCAGCTACTGCATATGGTGCCCAGAGCTTTCTGCAATGGTGTGTGTGGGAGGGTGGGGGGTTCACATCTGTGGCACAAGATTTCTGATAAAAGGCTTCCTACCAGTTTTTTTCCCCTCTGACCCAGGTGTCAAACTCATGACCTCATGCTTCACAGTCAGGGGCAGTACCCCTGGACCGACTTCCTAACAGGTTTCTTTGAAGCTGATTTTATATTACTTGTTGATGAAGCCTATACATCAACAAAAACAAGATAGAAGCTGGAAGTCCGCAATTTTGAAATATACAGATACTCCAATATTTTGCCAGAAGAAGCACTTTGTTCTGAAAAACATGACAAATGTGTTTTTCTTTTTATGTGAACATAAAGCTGTTTTTTTGAAATTAGACCCATTGTATCTGACTACATCTGGAGATAAGTCCACCACCACTTTTCTTTTAATCTACATTTTAGTGTATTTTATTCTTTGCTGGTGGCTCTGTTTGTCCTCCCCCGGTGGGCAGGTGTTACCCCCATTTTCCTGTACTACAGAAAGTGAGTTTTTAACCTGAGTGAGGTTGGGTTTATTCTCCCCACCTGCCTATCCTGCGCTTGCCTTTGTGAGTATTATGCTATTCCAGCAATCTGAAAATTGATCATTATTGTACTACATCGTATTGGGCTCCGAGTTTGCCCCTTTTTTTTATTTACAAGACAGAATATTAAGAAAATATTTGTGCCTGGAACTGCGTGTGAAGGGTTGGGTCACTCTAGTTCTGCAGCTGGATTGTTTTCCAGAACAGGCAGCAGCAGAGCAATGGACATGTAGCATGGACCCATGCTTGTCTATGGGCCCGTTCACTTAGTCTGTTCCCCCAGATCTGGTAATGTCCGTTAAATTACTGCAATGAACATTCCTGGCCAACAAAATACTTAACGGAGACCAGATGGGTGGCCACATCCAAGGATACTGCCCTCTTCCAAGAGTGATTACCTCCAGTGGATCACCAGAGTACCTAAAGGTCATCGGATGCACTACCTCCTCCAGCTGGTCCACTGTAGGGTGAATATAAAAAAAAAAAAGACAAACACTTATATATTTCTCCTGGCGGACTCAAAGCACCAGAGCTGCAGCCACTAGGACGCACTCTATAGGCATAAGCAGTGTTAGGGAGACTTGCCTAAGGTCTCCTGCTGAATAGGTGCTGGCTTACTGAACAGGCAGAGCCGAGATTCTAACCCTGGTCTACCATGTCAGAGGTAGAGCCCTTAACCATTACACTCCACACTCTATTCCAGCCATCAATAGGCAGCAAAAGGTAATTCCACAAAGTTTCCATGGATTGGGCAATAAATAATAACTTTTGTACTTTACAATAGTCAATTTTATTATTTTTTTAAAACAACATTTTTGATTTTTTTTCAAACTCTCTATAGAGTCTCTCCCCACACTGTGATCTGCTGTAAGCTGTACGGAAAGCCAATCTGGAAATCTGATATATTGGTGTGAATGGAGCCTACAAAATTAAGTTGGCTCCTAACCGGTGCGTGGAACTTAGCTTTCATCGGGCAGCTGAGTTTAGGGGAGGTGGAAGCTCGTGGCAGAAGCAGGGCTATTAAAATTTATGTGCAGGAACAGATATAAGGCAGAAAACAGGGGATACATTTCAAAAGCTAATGTCCAGAAGAGATAAAGCTACAGGTACAGCTCAAGAAGTGTTTTTTTAGCAACATAGCATGGCAATGATGTACAGGTAGTCCCCGGTTAACGAACGAGATAGGGACTGTAGGTTCATTTTTAACCTGAATCTGTTCTTAAGTCAGGACATTGTGCCATCTCTGTCCCCTGTACCTCCTCTGTGCCCTCCTGTGCCTCCAGTGTCACCTCTGCCCTTTTTACCTGCTTATACAAGTTTAAAAGCCAATTTTTCTTTGCATTTTTTTAAATCGATTTTCTCAAAAACTACAAGTCCAATTTGAAACACTTTTTTTTACATGTTCCCATAGAAACACAGAATCCATGCCGTTTGTATTGGAGGGTCGGTCGTGAGTCAGGCGATCGTAAGTCAGGGACTACCTGTAATGATGGCATGGTACACTCCATAATTCCATGTTATTTATTAAAAAAACATATCAATTCAAGGGTGAATGAAGGTGTAGTTCAGAGCTCTGGCATGAGCTTTGTGTTAGTAATGGTTAATGTGATGTTTAGTGGATCTACTGCCAATGTCTATTTACTGCAGATTTTTACTGTTAATTAGTCTAGCTATATATTTATGACATTGTTACATAAAATATTCTGTTATATTCTATTGCTGTATTTTTGCATAAAAGAACTTTCGTACCAATCACTTCCAGTGTAGCAGTCACTAGAAATGATGACATGTATTCTTATTGTCAAGTGCCTTCTATGTGTATTAGTTTACAGGATGTACAGTTATATTTATTTGAAGTCAGAACTGCATTTTTAGAATAGTTTAGGAAGATTCCATCTTATATTGAACCTTCTGTTTCAGTGTTTTTGAACAATGGGGCAGATTTATTAAAAAAAAACATTTCAAGGAGAATTAGAGCCATTTTGGTGAGAAACAGGTGTGAAAGTGGGGCAGTAGCTCGGGACATCCAATCGGAATCCTTGATTTGAATGTCTGCTCCATTTTTGCACCAGTTCCGCTCAAGTGTACTGAATGTTTTAAAGTATTTTGGAAGGCTGGCATGAAGATCTACTTCCTGGATCACTTAGTTCCCTCCTTAAATGCCAGTTAAACCAAGCCTACTATTCAGCCAATAAAATAATATTCCGCAGTTAAAGAAGTCATCACATGTTTACAGTTCTTCAGAAAAAGTCATACTTGAAGCAACTATGACTATGCTACAAGCTCAAAAGGTGTACCATTCAGTTCTCCAGCACTTCAGATCTGTAAACTATTCCGATACATTCCATATTCATGCCCGATACATTCCACTGTCCATCTGGCTGAACTGCCATCTCCAGCCTTCCATAATGTTCTAACACCAATCTGATTATTTATCCCATCACGTACTTTCTAAAAAAAATACCCTGTAACCCTAAGGCATATTTTCATAACTGTTCCTAGATATAGGACGGTTTCAATTCTGTATCTTAAAGTGCTGTTCTTCTCAAAATGCATTTTGTCTTTCAAGAGGCAGACTTCAGTTGTCTTCTGAGTATGCAAACCTCTCTGAGGTTCTCCTAGGGACATCTCCCTCAACATAACTGCGACAGGCCAAGCCCAACTTTTCTGCTAAACTTTTTGATCCACCTGCTAAGTTTCTCCATAAATTTTAATGGAGAATGCTGAAGGACAAGCCATGACACATGCATGTATCCCATATGTTCTCCTCATGTGAACGTTAAGAGCGACCTTGGCCTTCCGCAGCCATGTTGAGTTTGAGGTTGGAGTCCTCAGAGCTGTGAAGAGACAGTGAGTAATCAAACTATGCCCCATTCTACTCAGAGTTCATTTAGGTAATGTTCTATTTCCTTCTAAAATGGACATCTATTCTTTTGATGACAGTTTCACTTTAGAGCTATAAAAACACAGTAAATTCCAAACTTCCTAAAATGATAAACACTGCATTGCAAATCTCGTAAGTTATTTTTTTTATCCTGGCTGATCCTGTAATGCTTGTTTTCTGTGGTTCATGTTTGTTGTTGTTTTGTTTTTTTATCCATAATACATTTTTCGTTATTTACCAAAAAATGCAGCCTTCCTGACAGAGAAATAGGAGAGTTTTCACTCTGATTTAAGGCATGTTTACTTCAGCGTAAGAGCATGTGAGGTGTACATTGAGTTCAGCTCCCCACAGCACGCTCTCAAATTTTTTTTAGGTTTAATTGCACCATGTATTTGAAGCGTATCTTCCTGATCCTTGCCGTGGTTCACACATTTACAGGTCCATTTTTTATATGTAGCTCTTGAGGCTTGACTGCGCTCATCATTTGCTTTCTAGGGCCGATGATTGTGACTCCGACCGTCTTCATATCACTAGATCAAGCAAAAGAAATAAAAAGCAATGTTAACAGATTGATCACTGTCCATATCTGGCAAATACTGTTAACCTTCAAATAGATTTTTAGGCAAACTGTAGAAGGTAGCGGGTTGGCACTACTACAGAGGCAGAAAACAAGCTGTACAGAAGGTGAGTCATTCAGCTGTCCCTTTAAATCAGTTGTAAGTGTGCTCTGGTATATTAGTACATAGCAAGTCCATACATGAAGAGCAGAACTAACCGGCACTGCTACAATACTGATTTATTCGGTGTCAAACAATTCTCAATCTTTATATACATATAAAACACAATCAAGTGCTGAGGCAGCCTGCGTAGAAGCGCAGACCTGCACGAAACGGCCGTCAGGCTTGGCACCCAGGACCCACCACATCTTACCTACAGCTTACACCCTCAACGGTATGTCATATCAGCACAGCAATTGATTGTGTTTTATACGTATATGAAGATTGAGAATTGTTTGACACCGAATAAATGTTTTTTAGCCCATTCTTTTATTAAGTTAGTGTAATGAAAATACCTTTATTTCCAGGTGTCACTTGGTGGACATACAAAGCCTGAATTACTAAAGAGGAACTGTAACTACCAGGGCTGTGGAGTCGGTACAAAAATTTTCCGACTCCAACTCCGAGTCCTCAGTTTATGAAACCACAACTCTGACTCCAACTCCGGGTACCCAAAATGGCTCCGACTCCTCGACTCTGACTCCTTAGTCTAATACTTAACAGGGCTGTGGATTTTGTACAAAAATCATACGACTCCGACTCCTGACTCTGACTCTTCAGTTTATGAAATCAACGACTCCAACTCCAACTCCAACTCCCCAAAATAGCCCCGACTCCGACTCCTCGACTCTGACTCCAACTCCGACTCCACAGCCCTGGTAACTACGAATTGAACTTCATTCCAATCAGTAGCTAATACCCCCTTTCCCACGAGAAATCTTTTCCTTTTCTAACAGAGAGCATCAGGGGGGGTCTGTGTGGCCGATATTGTTGTGAAACCCCTCCCACAGTGTGATGTCATGACTCATTAACCATGGTCCTAAAAGTATGTTGTCTGTGAACCTCGTTGCATTATGGGAAATAACGGCTTACACTGTTAACACACACACTTACTATTAACTGCAACCCAATATATTGGAAAACACACCCGCCACATTGTAAATGTCGCATAGGTGATGCATTGCAAAGCACAACTGTGAACGGGGCCTAAGTCTTCCCAGGGGCAGAGATCTTCAGAAAACATTGGCGACCATAAACAAGTTGACTTATTTAGGAGATTTGATTACTTTGCTCAAATTTCACAGTAATCTATTCCCTATACCTCCCCACCATTACCTAATCTGACATCCCAATTTTCTCCACCTGGCAAACCTATAATCGGTTTCATATGGTTTAGTGACTGGTAGTGTTACCAGAAGGGGCTGTAAATTTTCATTGAGTAGACGAGACTCCATGAACAAGAAGAGTTGACATTCGAACACTGGTCTCCTGTGTTTGAGGCGGAGCCCTTAACCAGTACACTATCCAGCAAAGGATCAACAGCCACATTACTTGTGCTAAGAGGAACTTAAAGGATACCTGAAGTGCCATGTGACATGATGAGATAGACATGAGTATGTACAGTGCCTAGCACACAAATAACTAGGCTGTGTTCCTTTTTTTCTTTCTCTGCCTGAAAGAGTTAAATATCAGGTATGTAAGTGGCTGACTCAGTCCTGACTCAGACAGGAAGTGACTACAGTGTGACCCTCACTGATAAGAAATTCCAACTATAAAACACTTTCCTAGCAGAAAATGGCTTCTGAGAGCAAGAAAGAGATAAAAAGGAGAATTTCTTATCAGTGAAGGTCACACTGTAGTCACTTCCTGTCTGAGTCAGGACTGAATCAGCCACTTACATACCTGATATTTAACTATTTCAGGCAGAGAAAGAAAAAAGGAACACATCATAGTTATTTGTGTGCTAGGCACTGTACATACTCATGTCTATCTCATTATGTCATATGTCACTTCGGGTATCCTTTAAATGAAAAGGGGGAAAAATAAATCAATATAGTTGCAAAGTGAGAGGTTAAAAAATAGAAGAGATATCAAGAAATGATTGATATTCACCATCATTTGTTCATATTGTTTGATCTTCAATCAGTCTGCACTTAATCATCTTTAGTACTGTCAGAAATGAAAAAACTATAAAAAACAATCTGCCATTATCTATCACCACACCCCCTAACAATGTGATAGGCTAAAAGGCTGTGTTTTTTTTTTATAGATATACAGATGCACAGAGGGAGATACTGGTTGCATGGCAGTTGGAAAAAGCCATTATTTCCCAAAATGCAACAAGGCTCACCAACAGGAAACTGTCAGGACCATAGTCATGACATCACACTGTGGGAGGGGTTTTACCACAATATCAGCTATACAGACATCCCTGGTAATCTATTCGAGTAAAGGTAAAAAATTATCATGGGAAAGGGGGTATCGGTTACTGAATGGGATGAAGCTTAATGGTTACAGTTCCTCGTTAAAGAGGGACTTTAAGCACCCCGGCGTTCTATTTATTGTGGCCATGGGTGGCTTTAAAAAAAAAAAAAAAACACTAGGCTAGCTACACTTTCCCCCCAAGTCCCCCGGCACTGTCCCCCCCCCTACACGATCGCTGCCGGTGATATTTACCTGGCCGCGATCCCCGAGACTTCCGCCATAGCTTCAGGCGTTGCTATGGCGACGATCGGGCATGACGTCTGACGTCATCGACGTTATGCGCAGTTCGATCGCCGCCATAGCGACCCCTGGAGGCTATGGAGAGGTTGCGCTGGTGTGGGTATGTATAAAACAGCGGTGATCGGGGGATTAGATCGGGGGATTAGAGCGGGCCAGCAGCGATCGGAGGGGTGATGTAGCTAGCTAAGTGCTAGCTACACCCCCTCCGAAAATTTGGTAAAAAAAAGACCCACCAGGGCCTGAGAAATCCACCGCGGCAGTAATGGACGAGCTGAGCTCGTCATTACCGCCAAGGTGGTTAATCCAGGATTGAACTTTTTTTCTTGTCTGCCAGTAGTAAAGATGATGACATGTAGGCTCATTGTGGTTCAAACAACATGAACACATTGCATGGGGAATATCAATCATTTCTTGATCTATCCTCTATTTTTAAATTTCTCACTTTGCAATGTCCTGATATATTGTATATAATTTTTTCCCATACTACTATCTTTCGGTAACGTTCCTCTTTATGTACATCCAAATGTACCGTAGAAACAGGACAAACAGCCCGCGACTGACCTCCAGTGAGCATGTAATAGAAAAAAAAAGGCATACCCACAGCTTAGCAACTCCCACCACAAAAAGATGAGGAAATCACTGAAGTGAAGCGCAGAGAAATTCTCCAGAGCTAATGAAAAAATGACATTCTGCTGGACTACTAATGAGCATAATTACCTGATGAGTTTTTAAGTAAATTACTATGTAAAAAGTCTTCCTGTCTAAATGAGCATCCCATTAAATAGTCATCTCTCTAAACATGCCCGGCATTGATGAGGGATTGCCAAGGCTTTCCTGAGATGACATCCTCTTCTCAGTGAGCTAGAATGGATGAATTGTTCCTTGGACTGGCATAATGTTTAGGAAAGCTGTGTTCATGTATTGTACTTTCAGGAGTTAAACACGTCTTTTGTGATTTGTAGGCTTTATAGGAACACAAAGGAGCTTTGTTATGCTTTCCATTTAGTTTTTTTTTTCTGTAATAGCGGGACTGAATGGTCCCAGCATGCACTGCAGTCAGTGCCACAGCTAGTCTGGTATTTCCTAAAAGGAAAATAAATATGGCAGCCACCATATCCCACTCGCTTCATGTGTCCTTTAAGCACATACATCAAATCAGGGCACCAGGAAAAAGGTGCACTGGGTATAGCCAAAATTTTAAGATATTGTCTATAACAATATTTGTATTGTTTCTTCATCTTTATCTAAGATAGCATAATAAATATGTGGCATACGGCAAAACGAAATCGCAAAATAGTGTCTATAACAATGAAAGTGAAAATATATTTACAGTTGTAAGAAGCATAGTAAAACATTGGTAAACATTACTGATATTTTACTACAACTAAACCTAACCCTACTTTCACACAGAACCTCTACCGATGCCTAACCTGAAGACCCCTCCCTGGTTGTGCCTAACCCTAAGACCCCTCCCTGGTGGTGCCTAACCCTAAGACCACCCCGGTGGTGCCTAACCCTAAGTGACTGACCCTAAGACCGTCTGATGGTGCCTAACCCTAAGACTCCTCTGGTGATGCCTAACCCTAAGACCCCCCTGTGGTGCCTAATCCTAGGACCCCATGGTGGTGCCTAACCCTAAAACCCCCCTTCCTGACAGATTACCCTAAACCCCATTTCTCTGCTGCCAATAACATTAATACAAAAATAGATACATTTCTAAGATAATAAAGTTCAAAACGATATTTTAACATGAATATAAATAGCGATACATTTCTATCTATCTATCTTTATCGAAACACTAATTCTCAAGATGAAAAATTCCAGTTGGACGGGCCTGGTGCTCGCTATTTATCAGGCGCCTACATTTCGTCTCTAGCTGATATTTTGCATTAGCTCCTCTGGGATGTCCAAATAGTCCATTAGCCCCAGGTGCCCAAATTTCCTGATTCCCCTTTAAACATAAGAAACCCCTTAAACGAGCTTGTTCCTTCTGCAATAACGTATATTGTTCTCAAGGGGTAGAGAATTTCTGTGCCATGTTCCCACAAACCACACTCTCAGAAGCGCTGACATTTATTCCAATATTTCTCTGTATCATAGTTTAAACTTGTCACTTGATCCTTTGTCTAATTATCCGTCTTTGCAGCTGACACCGAAGCAAGTATTTTGCTTCATATTTCTGCTAACACTCCCCCTGTCAGCTCTCTCAGACATCTTAAAACCCTTCCCTGAGGCCTCCTGGAACTGGAAGGCTGCTGGCTAATCCCGGGCAGAGATTCTGCTCATTATATATTGATAATAACCTCTCCTAACCCTGATTAGTCATCATGCAAAGCTCATTCACATAGTTTGGGTGAATGGTAAGACACTCAGAAGTCTGGAGCACGATGGTTAATGCTCAGGGTTGTCTGACGTGCTAACATGGTTTATTAAAGAAAGCCTTGGCTGCCTTTATTTTCCAGGGCTGAAAAGTCAAAATAATCTTTTTGCTATTTTTTCTTTTTAAGACATTTGGTAATGTTTAGAGCTATATGTAAAAAGCTTCTGAAGTTTATTACAATAGGAAATATCTAAATACAAGTTTTAAAGTGTATGTACAGTGCCAAGCAAACAGCAAACTAGGCTTTGTTCCTTTTCTTCTTTTTCTGCCTGAAAGAGTTAAACATCAGGTATGTAAATTGCATTTTGTCTCCAGTCGAGACCTAGACAGGACTATAGCGTAATTCCTGACTGATAAGGAATCGCAGCCATAAAACTCTTTCCTGGCAGAGAACATCTTCTAAGAGTAGAGATAAAAAAGGTCAGTCAGTATATATATTATCAGCTCGGGTATGAAATCACATACTTGCCAAAGAAGAATTAAGTCTCTGGATGCTATTGAGGCTTTCAATTGTGTCCTCTGGTCCCGTCACGAGTGTGGACCCTCCAAAGAGCCACACTCCTCTTCAAGCACAAGCATTGTCGTACTACACCTGCGTGCATATGGCTCCACCTACACAGTAAGTAGGAGTGGCTCGTGCATGAATGGCTCTATGCTACTGTGCAGGCATGGTTGTGCTTGCACGGCTGCAACTTAGCCTTACTCGTTACTATAGAAGAGTGTGGCCCCAATGTTAGGAGGGTCCTGGGCATGAGATAGCTAATTTGGATGATTTGGTCGCTGCTATAGGCCGTAATGCGAATTTCAGCTATAGCGGTGGTCATTGACTAATTTGGGTGACGGCAATAGCCAGAGCTCAAATGAGCAAAAAATTAGGCAATTCAACTGCTGGCAATAGCCAGAGCCTGAATTAAGTGTCCTTCAGCCTGTGCCCAAATTTGCCCATGCCATTTTTGAATGTACACCCTGGGCAGTGGCAGAGGACTGGTGGACAGTGTAGGAAGCCTCTGGAGGATCTGTAGGCCTTGCCTCTGTTTTTACCCATTTCTGGAATCCAGGTTAATAGACAGCTATTTCTTTATATGCTAAGAAGAATGCATAAAGCTTATATAAACCATTCAACTGTGATTGCTTGCACTGTGCATGGATACATACAGTAAACTGGTGAATGAAAACAGAAAACACAAATGTTAAAGCAAAAACTTACTCTAATGAAATTTTTGCGATAGTTTCACAAGAGCTGTAACTGACTCCAGTAAGAATATCCGTGCACTGTCCGGTTTGCATACTGTCGAGCCAGTCTCCTGAGGGCCGGTACGTTGGGTAGTCAACGTTGGTTTGATCTAATAGTAAATTTGATGGCCTGTAAAAAAGAAAGATGATGAGTCCCAGAGCTGCAAAAAGAGAAATATCATGTCTGTCATACATGTGTTTTGTGCATGTATTTATAGGATGTTTCCCCAATGAGTGGGTGATGATGTTACCATTGTGAAAGAAGCCATAGACTGGACAAAGGGCAAACAGACTAATTGCCAATCTGAAGGTGGCCATACACTGGTCTACATGGCCAAAAGATGATGAATTGGGCAAAACTCCTCTTCCCATTCCAGCCATTCTCTTAGACATAGTCGCCCTAGTTCCACAACACAATCTGCCTACTTCAACCACATAGTTACCACACAATTAAATTCTATAAACCAGGAGTCAACCAGCAGCACTCAGATCCCCAAAGGGTGCAAACTCACTTGCGAAGAATAAAGGTAGCTGGGTCTCCACCACCTGGATTTGAAATTTTACCTTAACACCACAAAATGTGGAAGTCTCCTTCTCTCCCTCTCCGAAGAACCCAGAGACCTATGGCACCGGTACCAGAGACCTATGGTGCCGGAGTGAGTGTGAAGGAGTGATTGACACCAGTGATGCATGTGTGGGAGCGCTCCACAAACTAGGTCCTTGTTTTTAGTGGTGTTAAACTTGTCTTTAAGAGTGCTGAATAAAGTTGTCCTTTTGGTATTGGTACCCAGGAGCGGTGTTACAATAATTCTTTGACATCAGTCACCCTAGGTCAATCCCTCTCTGATCATTATATGATCAGAGAACTACCTGCTTAGATTCCTCTACACGATATATTATCAATTTCAGCATGATATCTTTTGAATAGCTGTGTGTGCCTGTCAGATCTCCCAGCCCCACCTTCCCCAGGCTGTGTGGTGCAGCCAAAGTTTAATCTCACCTGTCCACCATGCAGTCCTGGTCTCTTCTCTCCCCGTCGGCTTGCTCCTTCCTGTTTATTCATTCCCAAGTCCCAGGGGCGCATGTGTGACATAATACTGTAGAGGACAGACACTAGGGGCGCTGTGGCACATACCTTACATGACAACTAGAGGCCTCTAGTATTTGGTCTTTAGCGTTTGGGACATTACATATACACCCGGTACGTGGGTGGGTCCCGGATGAGAGGAAGAAGCCGTTGGAGGGGAGAGATGAGACCAAAACTGTGCCGTGGATAGGCGAGAGTTGCTTGGTTGGTCATCGAGTTGAATGCTGCTAGTGACGCACTCCAAACCTGTCACCCATTGACCAAAATGTTCTAATTTGTGCCGTGATAACTCAAATATCACACCTTATCAAAGATATCACACCTTATCAAAGTTAACATGCCTGTGGCACATACCTTACATGACAACTAAAGGCCTCTAGTATTTGGTCTTTAGCATTTGGGACATTACATAGACACCCGGTACGTGGGTGGGTCCCGGATGAGAGGAAGAAGCCATTGGAGGGGAGAGATGAGACCAAAACTGTGCCGTGGATAAGCGAGAGTTGCTTGGTTGGTCATCGAGTTGAATGCTGCTAGTGACGCGCTCCAAACCTGTCACCCATTGACAAAATGTTCTAATTTGTGGCGTGATAACTCAAATATCACACCTTATCAAAGATATCACACCTTATCAAAGCTAACATGCCTTATCAGAGTAGCACAGCGAGCGCTACGAATCCTCAGGGGCTCAGGGCAGGACGAGCGCTCAATATGCTACTCTGATGAGGCATTATCCCGGTTTAGTGAATCAGAAGGAACCCCATTGGTCTGCTAAGGACCAATGGGGCTCCTTGGAGCCCAAATACAAAGATGCTTAGAGAGCTCTGAGCTATATAGCTCAGAGCTCTGTCGGGTCCGTGCAGGACGCTAAGTTCCGCCGGCTCCCGCTGCCATCCCCGCCTCTCCCACATTTCACCCACATGTCACCCACATGTGGGTGACAGATGTGGGCGAGGTGGACAGCGGGAGCCGGCGGGGACTTAGCGTCCTGCACGGACGCGTAAATGTATGCGGCGGCTGAGCGGCGAGTGACGTCGGGTGCGGCGTAGTTACAATGTAACAAAGTTGTTACATTGTAATAACTTTGTTACATTGTAACTGATTAGCCAATTTCCGAGGATATTGTGAGGGATCATTTATTTAAAGGGACAGGTAAGTATTAATGGTTAATTAAGAATATTAAAGGACTTTTTTCGTGGTTATGTTTTTTGTTCAATTAAAATACTTTTTCTAAGTGTTTGTGTGTTTATTTACTTTTAACTTATAAAGGAAATGGGTAAGGGGTACAAGTACCTCTATACTTATTTCTCCTGGGAGGGGGGGGTGGGCATCTGGGGGACAAGGGCTCGGAGGGGGAGGGGAAGGCTTGGCTGCCCCTCCCCTTCCGAGACCCCCCAATCCATGGACCATGCGGGCTGGTATAGTCAGGGTGCGGAGCCCCACGCGGCCGGTGCTCCGCATTCTGGCTATTCCAGCCTGCATGGGGGACAAGGGGTTAAAGAGGTCTGGGAGGGGGGACCCCACGTCGTTTTTTTTTTATATTTCCCACACTCAGAACGAAGTAAGTAAAATTCTTCCCACTTGGGGGAATCCATGAAAATAATACACTATTGTTACCTGTGCAAAAAAACCTGACATTTTCCGCATTTAAAGACATTTTCCCCCTTGAAACTTAAAAATCGATTTTCTCAAAAACTATAAGGTCTTTTTGAAAAAAAATGTTTTCCTCTTATTCCTTCTGATCTCCTTAATATACTCTCCAAATGTGAGGCTCTTAGCATTTAAGGGGGCTTTGCTATTAACCCTTAAAGTCGGCGGCTACCTAACATTGATCCATGCGTCAACGTTTCCGCTTGGGAGCATGGCCATACGTATTAATTTCGTAATACCCACTGTAATGCGAAAATTACACGAAAATTACGCTTACGCGAAATTTCGTGAAATCCTTCTTCATTACGATTATGTACTTACGGCCATAATCGTAATTACACTAATTACGCGAAATTTCGCGAAATCGTAATTATGTCATTACGCTCATCTCTAGAGCTGTCCTGATCTGTTGAGGTAAGGAGTTCCAAAATGTAGGGGCAGCATGACAGAAGGCTCTAGGACCAAAAGTTTCCAAGTGGACTCTGGGTATGACTAGATATTATTAGAACTTGTGGATCTGAGATTGCGGGGATTGCTACGCAGCTGCAACATTTCTTTCATGTATCCAGGGCCCAGATTATCTAGTTATATATATATATATATATATATATATATATATATATATATATATATCCTCTATAATAAAACCCACTGCGTACTGCTGTTTCTGTGTATCTGGGTTCGTGCTTTTTGCTACCGGACCGGGACAGCAGTTGGGACTGTAGGATGGGGCCAGTGGGGCATTTGGGCGTGTGCACGTGCACGCATGCATGCGCACAGTTAAAAAAAACAGACCTAGAGCCCGTTTTTAAATGGACTTGGGTCTACTTGCCTACTATATATATATTAGGACCAACATATTTAAAAATAATTACAAACATTCTTAAATGATTACATGTGAGTTTTAGCACTAATCCTGAATGGGCTTCCTGTTATAAAGTTTCCAGATTAAAATATTCCACTGATACCAAATCCAACCCTGATGGTAACTAAATGGAAGCTCTCTGGGCATGAGTTAAATACATGTATTTTGTAGATTATACCAAAATCTGGAAAATTACACCATTTTTATGCTCCCCAAGATATCAAGATATTATGAATTTTTATTTTATTTTATTAAGAACGGGCTAACCCATTTTAAAGACTTTTCCTTCTTCTCTGGTAAAGCTAAATATATTTTATGTGCTGGTAATACAACACCAAGTAGCTACTGCTGTTAGCTAAAATAAGCGTATCACCTTTGGACTCATATATTTTCTAGGAGAACGTCTATGATTCCCGGGACGTTTCTGAAGTATTTATGAAGTGTTGCTGTAGGAAAGAATGTGAGGTTTTACCTCAATTTTTTTTATATTTTTGTGTTATCCAGTGTTACTGGTCTTTGATTAGCTTTATCTGAGGCACACGTCCTTTAAAAATTGAGGAATTTGTACTACTCCACTGAGAAAGAGCAGATTCCAAAGATTAGGGATTTAACTAGTCAAAGCTAAGCCTTTCTGCCCATGACTTGGATCAAAGCAGCACTGAAAAAGAAAGTAGCCTTAATTTAAATGACCGTAACCTCCTAGAAACCAGCGATGTGAAGTATTGTTTTAGTCTTTCCAATGTCCCTCGGAGGAATAAGAGTCAAAATTGGTTACTTTCCTCCTCAGATAGGACATCTGGACAGTTTATCAATGAAGAGGAATGTGCCTGTAAGTAGGAAGAGTCTCTGATGTTTCCACATATGCACCAAGGGAATGTTGGTCTTTAAGATCCTCCACAGCATTTTCTTGGACCGAGCTGCCCAGTCAGAGGTCTGAACTTGAAATTTATGGTCCGGGTGATGTTCACCATGAGCTCACTCTTAACTAAACAAATTAGATGGGTCTCCATCCAGGCAGCTGTAAAGAAGCCCTGCTGAGCTCCACCTGATCCTTTACAGCTTTTCATAAATCAGTACCCACCAGGCCACAGACTGCAACCATTAAAAAGACATCATGGAGATGACATATCAACATTGGGAGAGAATGCAAAACTTCCTCATTCCCCCTTTTCCCTCTCTTGTGAAGGAATATATCATTTGCGTGTGGTACACAGAGCTGAAACGAACAGAATGTATCGGTCAGGGTGACATGTTAGGAGCCAGGTAGGAGGTTTGTGAATTAAGAGGTGAGCAGGATGTCTGACAAATGGATGCAGAGAACATGTAAAGGAAGACACATACGTACATTTTACTTCATAAATTGCAATAGCAATAGCCCTGGTTAATAATGTAAATGTATTACTGTCTTCCTCAAGGGTAGGAGGGAGGTATGAGAAGATTTG